>NC_134359.1:253539610-253614610 GCF_048569485.1 Anomaloglossus baeobatrachus | reverse complement strand
GATAGCGCAGAGACTTGTCCCTTAAGGGAGCCGAGCGACAGACCTTTTTCCAACCCGGATTGCAGAAAGGAAAGAAAGGTAGGCAATGCAAATGGCCAGGGAGAAACTTCCTGAGCAGAGCACCAAGCTAAGAATATCTTCCACGTACTGTGGTAGATCTTGGCAGAGGTTAGTTTCCTAGCCTGTCTCATGGTGGCAATGACCTCTTGAGATAATCCTGAAGACGCTAGGACCCAGGACTCAATGGCCACACAGTCAGGCTCAGGGCCGCAGAATTCTGATGGAAAAACGGCCCTTGAGACAGCAAGTCTGGCCGGTCTGGTAGTGCCCACGGTTGTCCTACCGTGAGATGCCACAGATCCGGGTACCACGACCTCCCTGGCCAGTCTGGAGCGACGAGGATGGCGCGGCAGCAGTCGGACCTGATCTTGCGTAGCACTCTGGGCAACAGCGCCAGAGGTGGGAACACATAAGGCAGCCGGAACTGCGACCAATCTTGAACTAAGGCGTCCGCCGCCAGAGCTCTGAGATCGTGCCATGAAGGCCGGGACCTTGTTGTTGTGACGGGACGCCATTAGGTCGACGTCCGGCATCCCCCAGCGGCGACAAATTTCCTGAAACACGTCCGGGTGAAGAGACCATTCCCCTGCGTCCATACCCTGGCGACTGAGGAAGTCTGCTTCCCAGTTTTCTACGCCCGGGATGTGAACTGCGGATATGGTGGATGCCGTGTCTTCCACCCACGTCAGAATCCGCCGGACTTCCTGGAAGGCTTGCCGACTGCGTGTCCCTCCTTGGTGGTTGATGTATGCCACCGCTGTGGAGTTGTCCGACTGAATTCGGATCTGCTTGCCTTCCAGCCACTACTGGAAGGCTTGTAGGGCAAGATGCACTGCTCTGATTTCCAGAACATTGATCTGAAGGGTGGACTCCTGCTGAGTCCACGTACCTTGAGCCCTGTGGTGGAGAAAGACTGCTCCCCACCCTGATAGACTCACGTCCGTTGTGACCACCGCCCAGGATGGGGGTAGGAAAGACTTTCCTATTGACAATGAGGTGGGAAGAAGCCACCACTGAAGAGAATCCTTGGTCGCCTGAGAAAGGGAGACGTTCCTGTCTAGGGACGTCGACTTCCTCTCCCATTGGCGGAGAATGTCCCATTGTAGTGGACGCAGATGAAACTGCGCGAAAGGGACTGCCTCCATTGCTGCTACCATCTTTCCCAAGAAGTGCATGAGGCGTCTCAAGGGGTGCGACTGGCCCTGAAGGAGAGATTGCACCCCTGTCTGTAGTGAACGCTGTTTGTCCAGCGGAAGCATCACTATCGCTGAGAGAGTATGAAACTCCATGCCAAGGTATGTTATCGATTGGGTCGGGGTGAGATTTGACTTTGAAAAGTTGATGATCCACCCGAAACTCTGGAGAGTCTCCAGCGCAACGTTCAGGCTGTGTTGGCATGCCTCTTGAGAGGGAGCCTTGACAAGTAGATCGTCCAAGTAAGGGATCACAGAGTGACCCTGAGAGTGCAGGACTGCTACTACTGCTGCCATGACCTTGGTGAAGACCCTTGGGGCTGTCGCCAAACCGAAAGGCAGGGCTACGAACTGAAGGTGTTCGTCTCCTATAACGAAGCGTAGAAAACGCTGGTGCTCTGGAGCAATCGGCACGTGGAGATAAGCATCTTTGATGTCTATTGATGCTAGGAAATCTCCTTGAGACATTGAGGCGATGACGGAACGGAGGGATTCCATCCGGAACCGCCTGGTTTTCACATGCTTGTTGAGCAGTTTTAGGTCCAGAACAGGACAGAAAGACCCGTCCTTTTTTGGCACCACAAACAAATTGGAGTAAAAACCGTGACCTTGCTCCTGAAGAGGAACAGGGATCACCACTCCTTCTGCCTTTAGAGTGCACACCGCCTGCAGAAGAGCATCGGCTCGGTCGGGAGGCGGAGAAGTCCTGAAGAATCGAGTTGGAGGACGAGAACTGAACTCTATCCTGTACCCGTGAGACAGAATGTCTCTCACCCAACGGTCTTTGACCTGTGGCAGCCAAATGTCGCCAAAGCGGGAGAGCCTGCCACCGACCGAGGATGCGGAGAGAGGAGGCCGAAAGTCATGAGGAAGCCGCCTTGGTAGCGGTTCCTCCGGCTGCTTTCTTTGGGCGTGACTGAGCCCGCCAAGAATCTGAGCTCCTCTGATCCTTTTGAGTCCTTTTGGACGAGGAGAATTGGGACCTGCCCGAGCCTCGAAAGGACCGAAACCTCGACTGTCCCCTCCTCTGTTGGGGTTTATTTGGTCTGGGCTGAGGTAAGGATGAATCCTTACCCTTTGACTGTTTAATGATTTCATCCAATCTCTCACCAAACAGTCTGTCACCAGAAAATGGCAAACTGGTTAAGCATTTCTTGGAAGCAGAATCTGCCTTCCATTCCCTTAACCACAAGGCTCTGCGTAAAACCACGGAGTTGGCGGACGCCACTGCCGTACGGCTCGTAGAGTCCAGGACAGCATTAATAGCGTAAGACGCAAATGCAGACATTTGAGAGGTTAAGGACGCTACTTGCGGAACAGATGTACTTGTGACAGTGTCAATCTGCGCAAGACCAGCTGAAATAGCTTGGAGTGCCCATACGGCTGCGAATGCTGGAGCAAACGACGCGCTGATAGCTTCATAGATGGATTTCAACCAGAGCTCCACCTGTCTGTCAGTGGCATCTTTAAGTGAAGCCCCATCTTCCACTGCAACTATGGATCTAGCCGCAAGCCTGGAGATTGGGGGATCCACCTTTGGACACTGGGTCCAGCTCTTGACCACGTCAGAGGGAAAGGGATAACGTGTATCCTTAAGGCGTTTGGAGAAACGCTTATCTGGATAAGCGTGGTGTTTCTGGACTGCCTCTCTAAAGTCAGAGTGGTCCAGAAAAGTACTCAATTTACGCTTGGGATACCTGAAATGGAATTTCTCCTGCTGTGAAGCTGACTCCTCCACTGGAGGAGCTGGGGGAGAAATATCCAACATTTTATTGATGGACGCTATGAGATCATTCACTATTGCGTCCCCATCAGGTGTATCCAGATTAAGAGCAGTCTCAGGATCAGAATCCTGATCAGCTACCTCTGCCTCATCATACAGAGAGTCCTCCTGCTGAGACCCTGACCAGTGTGATGAAGTCGAGGGCCGCTCATAGCGAGCTCGCTTAGGCTGTCTGGGACTGTCGTCCATGTCAGAGCCTTCACCCCGGGATGCATGGGACCCCCCCGGAGCACGGATTTGTTCCAAATGAGGGGGGCCAGGGAGCATTGAATCAACAGTGCCCATGGACTGAGTTACCGGTCTGGACTGCAAAGTCTCAAGGATCTTAGTCATAGTCACCGACAATCTATCAGCAAAAGCTGCAAACTCCGTCCCAGTCACCTGGACAGTGTTCACAGGTGGTTCTCCTTGGGCCACCTCTAGCAGAGGCCCCGGCTGAGCAAGTGCTACAGGGGCCGAACATTGCACACAATGGGGGTCAGTGGCACCTGCCGGTAGAACAGCCTTACATGCGGTACAGGTAGCATAGAAAGCCTGTGCCTTGGCCCCCTTGCTTTTTGCGGACGACATGCTGTTGTCTAGCAATCTAGGAGGGTATATAGCCAAGAATAGCGACTGTACAGTGCAATGTATAGCATACAAGCATAAAGTACAAATGAACACTTCGGCACTAGTGGGGTCAGCACCCGAGGTGCCGCTTACCGCCCGCTCAAAAGCGGGTGTGTGGTCGCCAGAATCCCGTGTCTGGGTCTCCCAGAGCTTGTCTCCCTTCTCCACTCAGACTGCAAACAGGAATGGCTGCCGGCGTCCTGTGAAGAGGGGCGGGCCGTGGGCGTGCCCCAGACAAAGTGCGGGAAACTGGCGTCCCACTGTGCCCAGTGTGAGGGCTGGAGTATGTAAAGTAGACTCCAGCCCTCGGCGCTGATGTTCTGTACAGCGTCCCGCCCTTCCCCTGACTGGCAGGCCTGGGGGCGGGAACGAAACGGAACTAGGCCGCAAAAGCCGGGGACTCGATTTATAAGCGCGGCCGTCCTATAAGCACGGCCAGCGCGGAAGTCCCCGGCGCACCACAAGTCCCAGCCGCACCGCAGTGTAAAAAACCGCCAGCAGCGGCCGGCGCGGCAGTTCCTAATACATAAACTCACTCAGCAAAGCTGCAGTGAGTAATAGCACAAGCGCGCTGCGCTGCTGCCCCCGGCGCACTAACACACCCAGCAACGCTGGTCTGTGTGTGCGCGATTTGTACGGGGACACAGAGTACCTTAATGCAGCAGGGTCCTGGTCCCTGACGATACTCAGCTCCATGTCCAGCAGATTCCCAGTGGCTGTGGACGGAGCACGGTCTTCTGTGCCTGGAGACCGATAGGATCCCACTTCACCCAGAGCCCTAAGGGGATGGGGAAGGAAAACAGCATGTTGGCTCCAGCCTCCGTACCCGCAATGGGTACCTCAACCTTAACAAACACCGCCAACAAAAGTGGGGTGAGAAGGGAGCATGCTGGGGGCCCTAGTATGGGCCCTCTTTTCTTCCATCCGACAAAGTCAGCAGCTGCTGCTGACTAAACAGTGGAGCTATGCGTGGATGTCAGCCTCCTTCGCACAAAGCATGAAAACTGAGGAGCCCGTGATCCCACGGGGGGTGTATAGGCAGAAGGGGAGGGGCTTTACACTTAAGTGTAGTGCTTTGTGTGGCCTCCGGAGGCAGTAGCTATACACCCAATTGTCTGGGTCTCCCAATAGAGCGACAAAGAAAAGAGAATTTTGTTACTTACCGTAAATTCTTTTTCTTATAGTTCCGACATGGGAGACCCAGACCATGGGGTGTATAGCTTCTGCCTCCGGAGGACACACAAAGTACTACACTAAAAAGTGTAGCTCCTCCCTCCGAGCATATACACCCCCTGGAAGACCACATCTAGCCAGTTTAGTGCAAAAGCTGAAGGAGGACATTCACCCACAAGTAGAGAGAGTAAAACCCGGAATAACCGGAACCTCTGTCTACAACAACAGCCGGTGAAAACACACGGAACAAGAACTGCCAACAGGCAACAGGGAGGGTGCTGGGTCTCCCATGTCGGAACTATAAGAAAAAGAATTTACGGTAAGTAAACAAAATTCTCTTTTTCTTCATCGTTCCTTATGGGAGACCCAGACCATGGGACATCTCAAAGCAGTCCATGGGTGGGAAATAAACAAACTGAGAAGTAGGCAAAACCTAACTTCACAAATGGGCGACAGGCGCCTGAAGGATGCGTCTGCCCAAGCTCGCATCTGCCGAAGCATGAGCATGCACTTGGTAGTGCTTCGAAAAGGTGTGCAGACTAGACCAAGTGGCAGCCTGACAGACCTGCTGAGCCGTAGCCTGGTGCCTGAAAGCCCAAGAGGCACCGACAGCTCTGGTCGAGTGCGCCCTAATCCCCGGCGGGGGAGGCACCTGAGTACATTGGTAGGCATCGGATATGGCCGACCTAATCCAACGAGCTAGGGTCGGTTTAGAAGCCGAGAGACCCTTGCGCTGACCTTTGGTCAGCACAAAAAGAGAGGTGCACCGCCTAAGGGCAGCGGTGCGTGACACAGATCCGGAGCGCCCGCACCAAATCTAAAGTATGCAACGCTTTCTCAAAGCGATGCACAGGGGCCGGACAAAGGGAAGGCAATGAAATGTCCTGGTTAAGGTGGAAAGGAGACACCACCTTAGGGAGAAAGTCCGGAGTCGGACGGAGAACCACCTTGTCTTGGTGAAAAACCAAAAAGGGTGACTCCGAAGAGAGCGCAGCCAAATCAGACTCTCCTGAGAGAAGTTATGGCCACCAGAAAGACCACTTTCTGTGAAAGACGAAACAAAGAAACCACCCTAAGAGGCTCAAAGGGGGGTTTCTGTAAGGCCGTGAGGACCAGATTGAGGTCCCAGGGATCCAGAGGCCGCCGGTAAGGCAGAATGATGTGAGATGCGCCCTGCATGAAGGTGCGCACCTGGGCCAGTCGGGCGATACGCCGCTGGAACAACACTGACAGAGCCGAGACCTGTCCCTTGAGGGAATTGAGGGATAGTCCTAGCTGCAGACCGGACTGTAGAAAGGACAGGATGGTCGGCAAGGAAAACGGCCAAGGAGCATGGCCGGAAGAGCGACACCAGGACAGGAAAATTCTCCAAGTCCTGTGGTAAATCCTGGCCGAGGAAGACTTCCGAGCCTGAGTCATAGTGGAGATGACCTCGGAAGGAATGCCTGAAGCAGTCAAGATCCAGGACTCAAGAGCCACGCCGTCAATCTGAGAGCCGCAGAATTCTGGCGGAAAAACGGACCTTGTGAGAGAAGGTCTGGGCGGTCCGGGAGATGCCACGGCACCTGTACGGACAGACGGAGCAGGTCTGGGTACCAAGCTCGCCTGGGTCAGTCTGGAGCAATGATTATGACCCGACGGCCCTCCATTCTGATCTTGCGCAGGACTCTGGGCAAGAGAGCTAGAGGGGGAAACACGTAGGCCAGACGGAACTGGGACCAATCCTGAACCAGCGCGTCCGCCGCCAAGGCCTGAGGATCGTGGGAGCGAGCCACGTAAACCGGGACCTTGTTGTTGTGCCGGGATGCCATTAGATCCACTTCCGGAGTGCCCCACTTGCGGCAGATTGACCGGAACACTGCTGGATGCAGGGCCCACTCGCCGCTGTCCACGGTTTGACGGCTGAGATAATCTGCCTCCCAGTTTTCTACGACTGGGATGTGGACTGCGGATATGGTGGACTTGGAGTCCTCCGTCCACTGAAGGATACGTTGAACTTCCAACATTGCTAGGCGGCTGCGAGTCCCGCCCTGGTGATTGATGTAGGCAACTGCTGTCGCGTTGTCTGACTGGACTCGGATGTGCTTGCCCGCCAACAGGTGGTGAAAGGCTACGAGAGCTAGGAGCACCGCTCTGATTTCCAGCACATTGATCGAGAGGGCTGATTCGGACTGAGTCCAAGTGCCATGTGCTCGGTGGTGGAGAAACACTGCTCCCCAGCCGGATAGACTGGCATCCGTGGTGAGAATCACCCAGGACGGGGCCAGAAAGGAGCGTCCCTGGGACAGAGAGAGGGGCCGAAGCCACCACTGAAGACAGCTCCTGGTCTGTGGCGACAGAGCCATCAGCCTGTGCAAGGAAGAGGTCCGTTTGTCCCAACAGCGGAGAATGTCCAGCTGCAGGGGACGCAGATGGAACTAGGCAAAGGGAACCGCTTCCATTGACGCCACCATCTGACCCAGCACCTGCATGAGGTGCCTGATGGAATGACGGCGGGGCCTCAGCAGAGAGCGTACCGCCAGATGAAGGGACTGCTGTTTGACTAAGGGCAGCTTCACAAGTGCCGGCAGAGTCTCGAATTGCATCCCTAGGTACGTAAGTTCCTGGGTCGGGGTCAGAGTGGACTTGGGCAGATTGACAAGCCACCCGAATTGAACAAGCGTGGCGAGAGTGAGCGAGACACTCCGCTGACAGTCTGCACTGGATGAAGCCTTGACTAGAAGGTCGTCCAGGTAAGGATTCACTGCCAACCCCTGGAGGTGCAGAACCGCAACCACTGCTGCCATGACCTTGGCGAATACACGAGGGGCCGTGGCTAACCCGAAGGGGAGAGCCACGAATTGGAAATGTTCCTCTCCGATTGCAAAACGTAGCCAACGCTGGTGTGAAACTGCAATTGGCACATGCAGATAGGCATCTCTGATGTCGATGGATGCTAGAAAATCTCCTTGGGTCATTGAGGCAATGACCGATCGCAGAGATTCCATGCGAAAGTGCCGCACTTGAACATGCTTGTTGAGAAGCTTGAGATCCAGGATGGGCCGGAAGGAACCGTCCTTCTTGGGGACTAGGAAGAGATTTGAGTAGAAACCTCTGAACCGTTCCCGGGCGGGAACCGGTACAATTACTCCGTTGGCCTGCAAGGAAACCACGGCCTGAGAGAAGACGGTGGCTTTGGAGCAGGGGGGAGTGGACAGAAAAAATCTATTGGGCGGGCTGGAAGAAAATTCTATCCTGTAGCCGTGGGAGATGATATCCCGCACCCACTGATCGGAGACGTGTTGGAACCACACGTCGCCAAAGTGGGAGAGCCTGCCACCGACCAAGGACGTTGCTGGCGCAGCCAGATCGTCAAGAGGAGGCTGCCTTAGTGGCAGCGGCTCCTCCGCTCTTCTGAGGACGCGGCTTCGTGCGCCAGCTGGGTTTTCGATCCTTGGCTGAGTTAGTGGACGAGGCTGAGGGCTTAGAGGATGACCAGTTAGAGGAACGAAAGGAGCGAAACCTCGACTGGTTCCTGCCCTGGACAGGTTTCCTGGTTTTAGTTTGTGGCAAGGAAGTACTCTTCCCGCCAGTAGCTTCCTTAATAATTTCATCCAGTTGTTCACCGAACAGCCGGGACCCAGCAAAGGGGAGCCCAGCAAGGTACTTCTTAGAAGAAGCGTCTGCTTTCCACTCTCGAAGCCACAAGATCCTGCGGATCGCGAGGGAATTAGCGGAAGCCACCGCCGTGCGGTGAGAAGCCTCCAGAATGGCAGACATGGCATAGGATGAAAAAGCCGAAGCCTGGGAAGTTAAGGCAACCATTTCGGGCATAGAGTCCCTGGTGAGGGAATGCATCTCCTCCAGAGAAGCAGAGACGGCCTTAAGAGCCCACACCGCTGCAAAAGACGGGGAGAACGAGGCCCCTGCCGCCTCATATAGAGATTTGGCCAGGTGGTCAACCTGGCGGTCAGTGGGATCCTTAAGTGAGGTGCCATCGGTCACAGATACAACTGTCCGGGCTGAGATTCTAGACACCGGAGGGTCTACCTTTGGTGAATGAGCCCACTCCTTGACCACCTCTGGTGGAAAGGGAAACCGTTCATCAGAACTACGCTTTGGGAAGAGTTTGTCAGGACAGGCCCTGGGCTTGGTCACAGTGGCCTGAAAACTGGAGTGGTTAAAAAAAAAAAACATACTCCTTGCTCTCTTAGGTGAGGTAAACTGGTGTTTTTCTACCAGAGAGGCTTGCTCCTCTGATACTGGCGGATTGAGGTCCAGTATGGAATTAATGGACGCAATCAAGTCACTAACATCCGCATCCCCTTCAGATAAATCAATGGGGTACATAGAGGTAGCGTCGGAGCCCACAGTAAAGGCATCCTCCTCGCCCTGCAATTCAGCTCGTGAATCAGAGCCGTGGGACGAGGAAGGAGAAGAGTCCCTGCGTCTCCGTTTAGGAGGACGGGGTCCGGGAACAGATGAAAAATCCTCTGTGAGCTCTGCAGAGCGAGTCGGAGCAGCAGAGGCGCCCTGAGAAGGGGGCTGATGCATGGTCAGCAGAGTCCGGGACAGCTGTCCGATGGAGTCGGCAAAGGACTGGGAGATAGTATTAGAAAACGATGCTACCCAAGCCGGGGGTTCAGCCACCGGGGCCGGAGCAGCCGGAGAGACCCCTGGGGAGACTCCAGGCTGAGGCACCACCATGTTAGAGCAGGCATCACAATGTGGATATGTGCTCGGTTCAGGCAGTATGAGCTGACATGCAGTGCATATAGAGTAAAGCCTTGCAGCCTTGCTCCTAGTGAGAGACATGCTGCTGAGGTGGAGGCTCTGCAGTAAAGAACACACTCCTTCAGAATGACCCTCAGAGAGTGTATAATAAAGTCCACAACCAGAGGTTGTGGCTTACCAGACCGTTTTGTGTGCCCTCCGGATTCCACAGCTTGGACCCCCAGACAGATGCAGAGCTGCAGCAGCCAGCGCCGATCAGTGTGTAAACGCTGATAAAATGGCGCCGGAGTGAGGGGGGGGTGGGGTTTAGTCCAAGAGCGGGAACCGGAGGGCCAAGGAGAAATACAGGGGAGGGAAACATCTCCTCAGAGAGGAGTGTCCTCCCCTGAGCTGAACGGCCGGTGGGCGGCGCCGCACTGTCCCTCTGCATGACTAACATGCAGGGGCAGTGAAAACGAAACTAGGCCGCAGCCGAAGCCGGGGCCTAAATTTTCTCATGCGGCCGACGAGCAGGCACCCTCGGCGCGGTTTCAGGAGAAAACCAGAGAACCGGCCGGAAATCACAGCACAGTGACATAACACACTCTCCCCACAATAAATGCACAAGGGACCCTTCAATAACGTCTCAATACTTAGCTTATGAGACGCAGGGCCAGGTCCCTGAGGGGTGAGCGCTCCGTCCGGCAGGGTCCTGAAAGGGCTGCGGATGGAGACCGGTCTCCTGCAAAGCAGAGAGAACCGTGATGGCTCCCACTTCAAGCCAGAGCCCGAGGGATGGTAAAGGAGCGCGGCATGTAAGGCTCCAGCCTTGTAAATCAACCTTAACAGCACCGCCGACACAGTGGGATGAGAAGGGACATGCCGGGAGTCCAGCTTGGACCCGCTTTTCTTCCAACTCTTTGAAATCAAAAATCAGATGAGAATGCATGTGTGTGTGACCTCCTGAACACAAAGCATTGAACTGGCTAGATGTGGTCTTCCAGGGGGTGTATATGCTCGGAGGGAGGAGCTACACTTTTTAGTGTAGTACTTTGTGTGTCCTCCGGAGGCAGAAGCTATACACCCCATGGTCTGGGTCTCCCATAAGGAACGATGAAGAAACAGACTTTATAATACTTACCTAACGGTCGCACGGTGGGCCTTATGGGAGTCTCTGTTCTCCGGTGCCAGCTCTTTCAGCCATCTTAGTCCCTAGCCGCAGTGCATGACGCATCCAACGTCATCCACACTCGCCGGCATTAAGGTCCTGAGCAAGTATTGTAGTGCGCCTGCGAGGGACCGGCGAGTGTGTATGAGGTAGGACGCGTCATGTACACAGGCTTCAGAAAGAGGACGAATATGGCCGAAAGGGAAGGCGCCGGCACCAGAGACACCCATAACGCCCACCGCACAACCGTTAGGCAAGTATAAGGCCCTGTGCCCACGGGAGCTTGCTTCTGCGGATTTTGCCGCGGAAAACCTGCAGATTAATCTGGATTTTCCAGATAAATCCGCAGGTTTCAGCATGTACAGACACTCCCCGTGTTATCCTATGGGACATGGGGAGTGCTGTGTCCACATTGCAGAATGTGCGGCTGCGGAATATACTGCGGATATCCCACAGCCGCACATAACTGCATGTCAATTATGCATGTCAATCCTTCGGGAATCCCCTGCCTTGGTCCCATACTTACCTGCCTTGATAGCAGACACCCGGTCATTTCCCCTCGGTGCACAGGAGCAGGAAGCAGGAGGTGGGCGGGGCCTGCTCGAGCTCTGGTCATGTGACTGCCGGAGCTAGTTCAGGCCCGCCCACCTTCTCCTTCACAGTGTAAACACGGCCGGAGACGGGAGAGAAGTGCTGCGTGATGGAGGCAAGTATGAACGCCCCGATCACTCAGCACTTGTTCTGCATTGAGGATGCAGTGCTGAAGCCATGGTACTGTATCCTCAATGCAGAATGACCGCAGCATATCTGCAGGACATTCCGCAAATAATCCGCAGCATGGAAACAGACAAAGTTGTGCTGCGGTTTTCTGGGAGCTCCTGCAGAATGTCCTGCGGATAGAACGCAGGACACTTTCCCCGTGGGCACATATAAAGTGTTTTTTATGTTCTCACAGCGGCCTGAGCTCTTATATACAGCATTGTAACATGCTGTATATAAGAGGCCACTGGTGGCCGCAGCTTATAGGCCAAAAAACTGGTGACAGGTTCCCTTTAACTCCATCAAGATTCAGAAACCATGAAGCTCACTATGTCCAATTTAGTGTAAAACGGTGGTCCACAGATTGACAGTGAGCCCCGTTCACATCAGATATCCAGTTTTTATGCTAATGAGACGCAAGTGCTGGGGACCTGGGGCTTGGCCCTGCACTTACAGCTCTCCAGCCGCCAATCACAGTCACACTTCTCGCAGTTAGGCCCCTTTCAGACGTCCATGTTTAGTCAGGTACAAGCCAGACACATCGGTATGGTCATACGTGTGTCATCGTGTCTGCATATGTGTTACCTGACACACATCCTGTACCGGCAATCTATAAGAACCGGGAGGCCGGCGAGGGAACGGAAGATAAGAGGTGCGCGCGCGCGTGCGTGCGTGTGTACACTGCAAGAGAGGGTGAGAGCGCGGTGGAAGTACGGAACCTGACGTGTGTGCGGTGAGTATACGGCAAAGCTTGCTCGTAAACGGAGTTACAAATTTACAGCAAGCTTAGCTCGTTAGGCGAAATACTCGCTAGCTGGGTTACTCGTTAACCGAGGTGTCACTGTATGCATTTTATTGGGATGGATCGGGATATACCAATATTAAAGTAGCAAGTATTTCTGAAGAGTAAAAAAAATGATACATGGGGTTTCTAAAACATTGTAAAAATACAAATCTGAAAATTTGACTCTGGCAGAATACAACTGCGCGTCACATTCTTTGTAGGACCAACATTTGCTTCAATGACTGCTGCAAGTCTTTTGGGGGTATAACTAAGCTTTGCAAATCTAGAGACTGACATTTTTGCCCCTTCATCCTTGCAAAATCTCTCAGTGAGACTGGATGGAGACGTCTGATCAGCAATTTCAAGTCTTCTCACAAATTTTGAATGGGATTTAGGTCTAGACTGACATTCATACATATGAATATGTTCTGATCTAAACTATCCATTGTAGCTCTGACGGGATGTTTAGGGTTGTCGTCGTGCTAGAAGGTGAACCCCCGCCCGAGTTTCAAGCCTTTTGCAGTTTTTAACAGGTTTTCCTCCAGTATTGAGCTGTATCTCCAATCGCTGCAAAAGGCTGTAAGGCTCCAATGGAGCTCCATCTTCACATTACCTACCACTAGATTCCCTGTCACTGCTGAAGAAAAGCCTCCACACAGCATGACACTGCCACCACCATGTCTGACAGTGGGTATGCCTTTTTCAGGGTGATGTGCAGTGTTAATTTTCTGCCACACAACGTTCTACATTTAGCCAAAAAGAAGGGAATTTTGTTTACTTACCGTAAATTCCTTTTCTTCTAGCTCCAATTGGGAGACCCAGACAGTGGGTGTATAGCTACTGCCTCTGGAGGCCGCACAAAGAACTACACTTAAAAGTGTAAGGCCCCTCCCCTTCTGGCTATACACCCTCCCGTAGGAGTACGGATTCCTCAGTTTTAGTACCAAAGCAAGAAGGAGGAAAGCCAATAACAGTTTCAAAAACAAATTCAATCCGATAACAAGATCGGAGAACTTAAGAAACAACATGAACAACATGTGCACCCGAAAAACGAAACCCTAAGAACAAATAGGGCGGGTGCTGGGTCTCCCAATTGGAGCTAGAAGAAAAGGAATTTACGGTAAGTAAACAAAATTCCCTTCTTCTTTTTCGCTCCTAATTGGGAGACCCAGACAGTGGGACGTCCAAAAGCAGTCCCTGGGTGGGTAAAAAGATACCACATGAACGGGCTGTCAGACAGCCTCTTCCTACAGGTGGGCCACCGCCGCCTGAAGGACCTGTCTACCTAGGCTGGCATCTGCCGAAGCGTAGGTATGCACTTGATAGTGTTTGGTAAACGTGTGCAGACTCGACCAGGTAGCCGCCTGGCACACTTGCTGAGCCGTAGCCTGATGCCGCAATGCCCAGGACGCACCCACGGCTCTGGTAGAATGGGCCTTCAGTCCAGATGGAATCGGAAGCCCAGCAGAACGGTATGTGTGAAGAATTGGTTCCTTGATCCACCGCGCCAGGGTGGATTTGGAAGCTTGCGATCCCTTATGCTGACCAGCGACTAGGACAAAGAGCGCATCAGAACGGCGTAGAGACGCCGTGCGAGAAATGTAAATCCTGAGTGCTCTCACCAGGTCCAACAGATGTAAACCCTTTTCAAATTGGTGAACTGGATGCGGACACAAAGATGGCAAAGTGATATCCTGATTGAGATGAAAGGAAGAAACCACCTTGGGAGAAAACTCTGGAATTGGACGCAGTACTACCTTGTCTTGGTGAAACACCAGGAAGGGAGATTTGCAAGATAACGCCGCTAGCTCGGACACTCTTCGAAGAGACGTGACCGCCACAAGAAAAACTACCTTTTGTGAAAGCCGAGAAAGGGGAACCTCTTTCAAAGGCTCGAAAGGCGGCTTCTGGAGAGCAATGAGAACCTTGTTCAGATCCCAGGGTTCCAATGGCCGTCTGTAAGGAGGAACGATATGACAAACTCCTTGGAGAAACGTGCGTACTTTAGAAAGCCGTGCCAAGCGCTTCTGAAAGAATACGGATAGCGCGGAGACTTGACCCTTGAGAGCTAAGCGACAAACCTTTTTCCAACCCAGACTGCAGGAAGGAAAGAAAAATTGGCAATGCAAATGGCCAGGGAGAAAACCCTTGAGCCAAGCACCACGCTAAGAATATCTTCCACGTTCTGTGATAGATCTTAGCTGAGGATGGTTTTCTAGCCTGTCTCATTGTGGCAACAACTTCATGAGATAAACCTGAGGCCGCTAGGATCCAGGACTCAATGGCCACACAGTCAGGTTCAGGGCCGCAGAATTCAGATGGAAAAACGGCCCTTGAGACAGCAAATCTGGACGGTCTGGTAGTGTCCACGGTTGGCCTACCGTGAGATGCCACAGATCCGGGTACCACGACCTTCTTGGCCAATCTGGAGCGACGAGTATGGCTCGATGGCAGTCGGACCTGATTTTCCGGAGAACTCTGGGTAACAATGCTAGAGGTGGGAACACATAGGGGAGTCGGAATTGCGACCAATCCTGAACCAAGGCGTCTGCCGCCAGTGCTCGGTGATCGTGAGACCGTGCCATGAAAACTGGGACCTTGTTGTTGTGCCGTGACGCCATCAGATCGACGTCCGGCGTCCCCCAGCGGCAACAGATCTGCTGAAACACGTCCGGGTGAAGGGACCATTCTCCTGCGTCCATGCCCTGGCGACTGAGAAAGTCTGCTTCCCAGTTTTCCACGCCTGGGATGTGAACTGCGGATATGGTGGACGCTCTGCTTTCCACCCACGTCAAAATCCGCTGGACTTCTTGAAAAGCTTGGCGACTGCGTGTTCCCCCTTGGTGGTTGATGTACGCCACCGCCGTGGAATTGTCCGACTGAATCCGAATCTGCTTGCCTTCCAGCCATTGTTGGAAGGCTCGCAGGGCAAGATAGATTGCTCTGATTTCCAGAACATTGATCTGCAGGGTGGACTCTTCCTGAGTCCACGTCCCCTGAGCCCTGTGGTGGAGAAACACCGCTCCCCACCCTGATAGGCTCGCATCCGTCGTGACCACTGCCCAGGACGGGGGAAGGAACGACTTTCCCTGTGACAATGAGGTGGGGAGAAGCCACCAATGCAGAGAGTCCTTGGCAGTCTGAGAGAGGGAGACAGTCCTGTCGAGGGACGTCGATTTCCCATCCCATTGGCGTAGACTGTCCCATTGTAGAGGGCGCAGATGAAACTGCGCGAACGGGACTGCCTCCATTGCTGCTACCATCTTTCCTAGGAAATGCATGAGGCGCCTCAGTGAGTGCGACTGGCTCTGAAGGAGAGATTGCACTCCAGTCCGTAGCGAGCACTGCTTGTCCAGTGGAAGCTTCACTATCGCTGAGAGAGTATGAAACTCCATGCCAAGATAAGTCAGAGATTGGGTCGGGGTTAGATGAGACTTTGGAAAGTTGATAATCCACCCGAAACTCTGGAGAGTGTCTAGTGCCACCTTCAGACTGTGCTGGCATGCCTCTTGAGAGGGTGCCTTTATAAGCAGGTCGTCTAGATACGGGATGACCGAGTGACCCTGCGAGTGCAGAACAGCTACTACTGCTGCCATGACTTTGGTGAAGACCCGGGGGGCTGTTGCCAGACCGAAAGGTAACGCTGCGAACTGCAGGTGTTCGTCGTGTATGACGAAGCGTAGGAAACGCTGATGCTCTGGTGCAATCGGCACGTGGAGATACGCATCTTTGATATCTATTGATGCTAGAAAATCTCCTTGACACATTGAGGCTATGACGGAGCGTAGGGATTCCATCCGGAACCTCCTGACTTTTACGTGTCTGTTGAGCAACTTTAGATCCAGGACGGGTCGATACGATCCGTCCTTTTTTGGGACCACAAACAGATTGGAGTAAAAACCGTGACCTTGTTCCTGAAGAGGGACGGAGGTCACCACTCCTTCCGCCTTTAGAGCGGCCACCGCCTGCAACAGAGCATCGGCTCGGTCTGGTGGTGGAGAAGTTCTGAAGAAACGAGTTGGCGGACGAGAACTGAACTCTATCCTGTACCCGTGAGACAGAATATCCCTCACCCAACGGTCTTTGACGCGTGACAGCCAAATGTCGCCAAAGTGGGAAAGCCTCCCACCGACCGCGGGTGTGGGAATCGGAGACTGCAAGTCAGGAGGACGCAGTCTTGGCAACGGTTCCTCCGGCTGTCCTTTTTGGGCGTGACTGAGACCTCCAAGAATCTGAGCGTCTCTGGTCTTTTTGAGTCTTTTTTGACGAGGCGAATTGGGACCTGCCCGGTCCTCGAAAGGACCGATAACCAGACTGACCCTTCCTCTGTTGGGGTTTGTTTTGTCTGTGTTGCGGTAAGGATGAGTCCTTACCCTTGGAGTGTTTGATGATTTCATCCAAACGCTCTCCAAACAATCGGTCACGAGAAAAAGGCAAATTGGTTAAGCACTTCTTGGAATGAGAATCTGCTTTCCAATGTCTCAACCACAGGGCCCTACGCAAAACAACGGAGTTGGCTGACGCCACTGCCGTGCGGCTTGTAGTGTCAAGAACAGCATTAATCGCGTACGACGCGAATGCCGCCATTTGCGAGGTCAATGGTGCTACCTGCGGGGCAAATGCACGTGTGACTGAGTCGACTTGCGCAAGCCCGGCTGAGATAGCTTGGAGTGCCCATACGGCCGCAAAAGATGGCGCTAATGACGCTCCAATCGCTTCATAGATGGATTTCAGCCAGAGCTCCATCTGCCTGTCAGTGGCATCTTTAAGTGCCGCTCCATCTTCAACTGCAACCAAGGATCTAGCTGCAAGCCTGGAAATTGGAGGATCCACTTTTGGACACTGGGTCCAACCCTTGACCACCTCAGGGGGAAAAGGATAGCGTGTATCTTTAAGCCGTTTAGAAAAACGCCTTTCAGGATAAGCGTGGGGTTTCTGGATTGCGTCTCTAAAGTCAGCGTGGTCCAGAAAAGTGCTTAATGTACGCTTAGGGTATCTGAAATGGATTCTCTCGTGCTGCGAAGCTGACTCCTCTACAAGAGGAGCTGGTGGGGAAATGTTTAACATCTTATTGATGTTAAATATAAGATCATTAACTATGGCGTCACCATCTGGTGTATCTAGATTGAGAGCGGTCCCAGGATCAGAATCCTGATCAGTTACGTCCGCCTCATCACCCATAGATTCATCTCGCTGGGATCCTGACCATTGAGATGAATGTGAAGGCCCGTCATAGCGAGCCCGCTTAGGCTGCCCGGGGCCATCGTCCGAGTCAGAGTCTTCACCCTGAGGTGTATGTGCCCGTCCCGGAGCTTGGAGGTAACTCAGCTGAGGGGGACCAGGGGGCAATGATTGCACAGTGTCCGTGGCCTGAAGTACAGGCCTAGCTCGCAATGTGTCAAGAATTTGTGACATAGTGAGAGACATTCTGTCAGCAAAAGCTGCAAACTCAGTTCCTGTCACCTGGACAGCATTCACAGGTGGTACACCCTGGGTCACGTCCAGCAGAGGTCCCGACTGTGCAAGCGCCGCAGGGGCCGAGCACTGCACACAATGGGGGTCCGTGGAGCCTGCCGGTAGAAAAGTCCCACATGCGGTGCAGGAAGCATATAATGTCTGTGCCTTGGCACCCTTGCGTTTTACGGACGACATGCTGCTGGCTCTCTGCAATGTGAGAGAGTCTATAGCCAAAGGGCGACCAGCGCTATGCAATACAAAGTATTTGTAGAAACAAAATACTAAGAATACTACTGGCACAAGAGGGGGTGAGCCCTGAGGGCTGCTTACCGCCCGCTGAATAGCGGGTAAGAGGCGCAGAATTCCTTGTCTGGGTCTCCCCGGCTCCCCTCTGCAGCTCAGCGTGTCAGCAGGAATGGCTGCCGGCGTCTGTGGAGAGGGGCGGTCCGTGGGAGTTCCTAAACAAAAGTGCGGGAAACAGTGTCCCCTCTGTGCCGATTGTGAGGGCTGGAGTATGTAAAAACGACTCCAGCCCTCGGCGCTGATGCACTGACCAGCGTCCCGCCCCTCTCCTGACTGGCAGGTCTGGGGGCGGGAACGAACGGAAGCAGGCCGCAAAAGCCGGGGACTCGAGTTATCAGCGCGGCCGCCGTAAAAGCGCGGCCCGCGCTGAAGTCCCCGGCGCACCACAAGTGCCAGCCGCGCCGCAGTCCCAGCGGCCGGCGCGACCGATTCCCAGAAGTATGCCTGCTTCAGCGAAGCTGAATGAGGCCATGGCACAAGCGCCGCAGCGCTGATGTCCCCGGCGCACTACAACACCCAGCATGCTGCGGTGTGAGCGCCAAATGCACGGGGACACAGAGTACCTTGAGGAAGCAGGGCCATGTCCCTGATGTACTCCGCTCCATCCAGCATCTTCTCCAGGGGCTGTAGATGGAGCACGGTCTCAGTGCCTGGAGACCAGTAAATCCCACTTCACCCAGAGCCCTGTAAAAAAGGATGGGGAAGGAATCAGCATGTGGGCTCCTGCCGCCGTACCCGCAATGGGTACCTCAACCTTACAAACACCTCCGACATACAGTGGGGTGAGAAGGGAGCATGCTGGGAGCCCTGTATGGGCCCTCTTTTCTTCCATCCGACATAGTCAGCAGCTGCTGCTGACTAAAAACAATGGAGCTATGCGTGCGTGTCTGACCTCCTGCGCACAAAGCTAAAAC
This sequence comes from Anomaloglossus baeobatrachus, assembly GCF_048569485.1. NCBI lineage: Eukaryota > Metazoa > Chordata > Amphibia > Anura > Aromobatidae > Anomaloglossus > Anomaloglossus baeobatrachus. The sequence continues at coordinate 253,595,715 of NC_134359.1, read as the reverse complement.
TGAGGAATCCGTACTCCTACGGGAGGGTGTATAGCCAGAAGGGGAGGGGCCTTACACTTTTAAGTGTAGTTCTTTGTGCGGCCTCCAGAGGCAGTAGCTATACACCCACTGTCTGGGTCTCCCAATTAGGAGCGAAAGAAGGGAATTTTGTTACTTACCGTAAATTCCTTTTCTTCTAGCTCTTATTGGGAGACCCAGACAATTGGGTGTATAGCTACTGCCTCCGGAGGCCACACAAAGTATTACACTAAAAAGTGTAAGGCCCCTCCCCTTCTGGCTATACACCCCCCGTGGAATCACGGGTTCTCCAGTTTTAGTGCCAAAGCAAGAAGGAGGAAAGCCAATAACTGGTTTAAACAAATTAACTCCGAATAACATCGGAGAACTGACAAACCGTTCAACATGAACAACATGTGTACCCGCAAACAAAACCAAAAATCCCGAAGGACAACAGGGCGGGTGCTGGGTCTCCCAATAAGAGCTAGAAGAAAAGGAATTTACGGTAAGTAACAAAATTCCCTTCTTCTTCAGCGCTCTATTGGGAGACCCAGACAATTGGGACGTTCAAAAGCTGTCCCTGGGTGGGTAAAGAAAAACCTCTTGTCAGAGCTGCAAGACAGCGCCCCCCTACTGGGAAGCCACCGCCGCCTGCAGGACTCTTCTACCTAGGCTGGCATCCGCCGAAGCATAGGTATGCACCTGATAATGTTTGGTGAAAGTGTGCAGACTGGACCAGGTAGCTGCCTGGCACACCTGTTGAGCCGTAGCCTGGTGGCGTAATGCCCAGGACGCACCCACGGCTCTGGTTGAATGGGCCTTCAGCCCTGATGGAACCGGAAGTCCAGCCGAACGGTAGGCTTCCAGAATTGGTTCTTTGATCCATCGAGCCAGGGTGGCTTTAGAAGCCTGCAATCCCTTGCGCGGACCAGCAACAAGGACAAAAAGTGCCTCGGAGCGGCGCAAGGGCGCCGTGCGGGAGATGTAGATTCTGATTGCTCTGACCAGATCTAACAAATGCAAATCCTTTTCATACCGGTAAACCGGATGAGGACAGAAAGAAGGTAAGCAAATGTCCTGATTTAGATGGAAATCAGATACTACTTTAGGAAGAAATTCTGGAGTGGGGCGCAAAACCACCTTGTCCTGGTGGACCACCAGGAAAGGAGCCTTGGATGACAGTGCTGCCAGCTCAGACACTCTCCGAAGAGACGTGATCGCCACTAGAAACACCACTTTCTGTGACAGGCGAGAAAAGGAAACCTCTTTCAAAGGCTCGAAAGGCGGCTTCTGTAGAGCAACTAGTACCCTATTCAGATCCCATGGATCTAACGGCCGCCTGTACGGGGGTACAATATGACAAACCCCCTGTAGAAACGTGCGCACCTTAGACAGACGCGCCAGATGCTTCTGAAAAAACACTGATAGTGCCGAGACTTGCCCTTTAAGTGAGCCAAGCGACAAGCATTTTTCTAACCCCGATTGTAGGAAGGAAAGAAGAGTAGGCAATGCAAATGGCCAGGGAGACACTCCCTGAGCAGAGCACCATGATAAGAAAATCTTCCACGTCCTGTGGTAGATCTTGGCAGACGTGGGCTTCCTAGCCTGCCTCATGGTAGCAACAACTCCTTGAGACAATCCTGCACACGCTAGGATCCAGGATTCAATGGCCACACAGTCAGGTTCAGGGCAGCAGAATTCTGATGGAAAAACGGCCCTTGGGACAGTAAGTCTGGCCGGTCTGGAAGTGACCACGGTCGGCCGACCGTGAGATGCCACAGATCCGGGTACCACGATCTCCTCGGCCAGTCTGGGGCGACGAGTATGACGCGGGTGCAATCGGATCTGATCTTGCGCAACACTCTGGGCAAGAGTGCCAGAGGCGGGAATACATATGGGAGTCGGAACTGCGACCAATCTTGGACCAAGGCGTCTGCCGCCAGAGCCCTTTGATCGCGCGACCGCGCCATGAATGCCGGGACCTTGTGGTTGTGCCGAGACGCCATGAGGTCGACGTCCGGCACCCCCCACCGGCGACAGATTTCCTGAAACACGTCCGGGTGAAGGGACCATTCCCCTGCGTCTATCCCTTGGCGACTGAGGAAGTCTGCTTCCCAGTTTTCTACGCCCGGGATGTGTACCGCGGATATGGTGGATGCTGTGTCCTCCACCCACGTCAGAATCCGCCTGACTTCCTGGAAGGCTTGCCGACTGCGCGTCCCTCCTTGGTGGTTGATGTATGCCACCGCTGTGGAGTTGTCCGACTGGATTCGGATCTGCCTTCCTTCCAGCCACTGCTGGAAGGCTAGAAGTGCCAGATACACTGCTCTGATCTCCAGAACATTGATCTGCAGGGTGGACTCTTGCTGAGTCCACGTCCCCTGAGCCCTGTGGTGGAGAAAGACTGCTCCCCACCCTGACAGACTCGCGTCTGTCGTGACCACTGCCCAGGATGGAGGTAGGAAGGATCTTCCCTGTGACAATGAGTTGGGCAGAAGCCACCATTGCAGAGAGTCCTTGGCCGCCTGAGAAAGGGAGACTTCTCTGTCCAGGGATGTCGACTTCCCGTCCCATTGGCGAAGAATGTCCCATTGAAGAGGACGCAGATGAAACTGCGCAAAGGGAACTGCTTCCATGGCTGCCACCATCTTCCCTAGGAAGTGCATGAGGCGCCTCAAGGAGTGCGACTGGCCCTGAAGAAGCGACCGCACCCCTATCTGTAGTGACCTCTGCTTGGTCAGCGGAAGCTTCACTATCGCTGATAGAGTATGGAACTCCATGCCAAGAAACGTTAGAGACTGAGTTGGTGACAGATTTGACTTTGCAAAGTTGATGATCCACCCGAAAGACTGGAGAGTCTCCAGCGTAACATTCAGGCTGAGTTGGCATGCCTCCTGAGAAGGTGCCTTGACAAGTAGATCGTCCAGATAAGGGATCACGGAGTGTCCCTGGGAGTGCAAGACTGCTACCACTGCCGCCATGACTTTGGTGAAAACCCGTGGGGCTGTCGCCAGACCGAATGGCAGAGCTACGAACTGAAGATGTTCGTCTCCTATTACCAAACGTAGAAAACGTTGGTGCTCTGTAGCAATTGGTACGTGGAGATACGCATCCTTGATGTCTATTGATGCCAGAAAATCTCCTTGAGACATTGACGCAATGACAGACCGGAGGGATTCCATCCGGAACCTCCTGGCGTTCACATGCTTGTTGAGCCTTTTTAGGTCCAGAACAGGACGGAAGGAGCCGTCCTTTTTTGGAACCACAAAGAGATTGGAGTAAAACCCTCGCCCTCGTTCCTGAGGGGGGACAGGGATTACCACTCCTTCTGCTCTTAGTGAGCTCACCGCCTGCAGAAGGGCATCCGCTCGGTCGGGATGTGGGGAGGTTCTGAAGAACCGAGGTGGAGGACGGGAACTGAACTCGATTCTGTACCCGCGCGACAAAATGTCTGTCACCCACCGGTCTTTGACCAGTGACAGCCAAATGCCGCAAAAACGGGAAAGCCTGCCACCGACCGAGGATGCGGAGGGAGGCGGCTGAAAGTCATGATGAAGCCGCTTTGGAAACGGTTCCTCCGTTTGCTTTCTTGGGTCGTGAGTGAGCCCGCCATGAATCAGAGCTCCTTTGTTCTTTCTGCGTCCCTTTGAATGAGGAAAATTGGGCCTTGCCTGAGCCTCGAAAGGGCCGAGACCTCGGCTGCCACTTTTTCTGCTGAGGTTTGTTTGATCTGGGCTGGGGTAAGGACGAGTCTTTACCCTTGGACTGTTTGATGATTTCAGCGAGCTGCTCGCCAAACAGTCTATCTCCAGATAATGGCAAGTTGGTTAAACATTTTTTGGAACTAGCGTCTGCTTTCCAGTCCTTTAACCACAATGCTCTGCGCAACACTACGGAGTTGGCGGACGCCAACGACGTACGGCTCGTAGATTCCAGAACCGCGTTGATAGCGTAGGTCGCAAACGCAGACATTTGTGAGGTTAGGGTCGACACCTTTGGCACTGCTGGCTGCATGACAGCCTCTACCTGTGCCAACCCAGCTGAAATAGCTTGGAGTGCCCACACGGCCGCGAATGCAGGGGCAAACGACGCGCCGATAGTTTCATAGATAGACTTCAACCAAAGGTCCATCTGTCTGTCGTTGGCGTCTTTAAGTGAAGCGCCATCCTCTACCGCGACTATAGATTTTGCCGCAAGCTTGGCAATAGGGGGATCCACTTTTGGACACTGGGTCCAGCGTTTGATCACGTCAGGGGAAAATGGATAACGTGTATCCCTAGCGCGTCTGGAAAAACGCTTGTATGGCTGAGCGTGGTGTTTCTGGATAGATTCTCTGAAGTCAGAGTGGTCTAAAAAGGCACTCAATTTACGCTTGGGATACAAGAAATGGAATTTCTCCTGCTGTGCAGCAGCTTCCTCTGCTGAGGGAGCTGGGGGAGAAATATCCAACGCACTATTGATGGCCGAAATAAGGTCATTGACCATAGCGTCACCATCAGGGGTATCCAAATTGAGAGTGGTCTCATGGTCCGAAACCTGACCACTTTCTTCAGTCTCATCATAGAGAGACTCATCCCTGTGAGACCCTGAACAATGTGATGATGTGGAGGGTCTGTCTAAGCGAGCTTGCTTGGGCTGGCTGGGGCCGTCATCTGAGTCAGAGCCATCAGCCTGTGATACATGAGAGCCCCTTGAAGTACAGACTCGCTCCAATTGAGGGGGACCAGGGGGCAAGGACACAGCCGTGTCCGGAGCCTGAGTAATTGGCCTGGTTTGCAAGGCCTCAAGGATTTTTGTCATAGTGACAGCCATCTGACCAGCCAAAACTGCAAAATCTGTCCCTGTTACTGGGGCAGGACTTACAGGCGTCTCTGCCTGGGTTACTACTGCCACCTCCGGCTGACGAAGCGTTACAGGCACGGAACATTGCACACAATGGTGGTCAGTGGAGCCTGCCGGTAGATCAGTCCCACAAACAGTACAGACAGTGTACACAGCCCGCGCCTTGGGACCCTTGCGTTTTGTGGAGGACATGTTGCTGTCTCCTCAGCGCAATATGGGGTCTATAGCCAAGAAGCGCCCTACAGTGCAAATATATATACAATATCTATATGGCACCAGAAGAAAGTACACAAATAGAATCACTGTGGCACAAGAGGGGCTTTCAGCCTGCTTACCGCCCGCCTCAGAGCGGGTGTGTGGCCGCCAGACGCCCTGTCTGAGTCTCCCAGAGCCTGCCTGCCTGTCCCCAGCCGGACCGCATGAATAATGGCTGCCGGCGTCCTGTGAGGAAGAGGGGCGGCTCTGGGCGTTCCTAAACGAAGAGCGGGAAAGCGTGCTCTCACTGTGCCTCGTGAGGGGGCTGGAGCATGTAAATCAAGCTCCAGCCCCCGGCGCTGGCCATTGCACAGCGTCTCTCCTCCGCCCTGATTGACAGGGCGGAGGCGGGAACGAAGCGGCGCTAGGCCGCAAAAGCCGGGAAGTAAAGTTAGGAGCGCCGCCGCCGTAAAAGCGCGGTCGGCGCTCTGTCCCCGGCGCCCTGCATGTCGCAGTTGCGCCCCGCCGCCGGAGCGGTCGGCGCTAGTTCCCAAACACATAACCCGTCACCCAGCCATAACTAAGGTGACACAACCCCATTGCTTATGTCCCCGGCGCACTATAACGCCCAGCAAGTCTGGAGCGTTCTGTGCCTGCCGGGGACACCGAGTACCTGACAGATGCAGGGCCATGTCCCTGACTGTACCAATGCTCGACATCCATCAGGTTCGTTCTGGGTCTGTGGATGGAGCCCGGCCTCAGGGCTTTGTGGCCGGAAGGATCCCACTTCCACAGAGCCCTCCAGGGGGATGTGGAAGGAAAAACAGCATGTGGGGCTCCAGCCTCTGTACCAGCAATAGGTACCTCAACCTTTCAAGCACCATCTGGTGAGAAGGGAGCATGCTGGGGACACTATATGTGCCCACTTTTCTTCCATCCGAGTAGTTAGCAGCTACTGCTGACTACACACCGTGGAGCTATGCGTGGATGTATGACCTCCTTCACACACAAAGCTAAAACTGGAGAACCCGTGATTCCACGGGGGGTGTATAGCCAGAAGGGGAGGGGCCTTACACTTTTTAGTGTAATACTTTGTGTGGCCTCCGGAGGCAGTAGCTATACACCCAATTGTCTGGGTCTCCCAATAGAGCGCTGAAGAAAAGAAAGTTCTACTTCGGTCTCATCTGATTGGAGCTCCTTCCACATATTTGCCTACATAGCAAGTGGAAGGCAGTCCTCTGGTCAGGAGAGACCAAAGTAGAACTTTTTTGGCTAAATTTATAAACGATGTGATTTGGAAAACTAACACTGCACATCACCCTGAAAACACCACCATCAAACACGGTGGTGGCTGCAGGTTCATGCTGTGGGGAGGTTTTTCCTTCAGCAGGGACCGGGACGCTGGTGGGGAGATGGATGGAGCTAAATACAGGGCAATCCTGGAGGAAAAGCAGTCATAAGCTGCAAAAGACTGGGGTGAAGGTTCACCTTCCAGCAGGACAACAACCCTAAACATACTGCCAGAGCTACAATGGAATGCTTTATAGTTAAGTATATTTATGCGCGCGTGTGTGTGCGTGCGTGCGTGAATGGCCCAGTAACAGTCCAGACCTAAATCCCATTGAGAATCTGTGGCAAGATATGAAAACTGCTGTTCCCAGACCTCTCTATTCAATCTCCCTTAGCTTGAGCTATTTTACAAAGAAAAATAGGCAAAAATTCAGCATCTAGATGTGTAAAGGTGAGAGACATCCCCCAAAAGACTTGCCACAGTAATGGTGGCCCTACAAAGTATTGACTCAGGGGGATGAATACTAATACATGTCAATTTTCAGATTTATATTTTGGAGAAGGGACAGTTTTATAGCATCACATTACCTGCTAGTGCAACATTAAACCAACAGCCCTTTTCAGGGCTAATTCTATAAACACCACTCTTAGCTGCATTTAGTATGGGGGCATACTACTGGAGAAGGGATAGTGTATTAGAAGTATGTAGGCAGGGATTGTAGCCTTACAGACCTTGATTCTGCTAACTAAAAACAAAAGTCCTTCAGGCCTACATCTGATCTTTCCCTTATTAATGCCGCTGTTACCTGCATTCAGTGTAGGGATCGCTGCGGGGGAACGGATAGTTTAGGATTAGAGGCATATAGTCAGGGTATATTGCTTTACAGTCCTATATGTATACTGCTGCTGAAACCTAACAACTGCATTGGTCAAGGCACAGGTGATGTTATGGGACATGTGCAGGTGTAGGGCAGGGACTGCACACGCGAAATATATTGTCAGATGGGGAGTAAGTACTACAGGACAGCAGTCATCAGGTTGCCTAAAAACGGCAATATTTCCAGGGCAAGTAGTCAAGATATGCAAGCACGTATCACCCTGTGCACTTTCTCCATCTCCACATACAAAGCTTCCTCTGTGAGCAGTGAGCGTTTGAGTAGGCACAGAAGCAGGAAGGTTAAGCAGATTATGGAGTCATCGCCGCTCCCCATCTTGGTTGATTCCTCAAAGTTGTCAGTTGAGTGAGGGCTGCCTGATGACCCCATTTATATAGTGGAGCAGGACAAGAATAATAAACCATGAACTATATACCCTTTTTGGGTGGGAATGCATGAGAATTCACCGGGCAAAAAAAAAAAAAAAAAAAAAGGAGGAAACCCTAACACCTGACATTGAATCTTGCCATGTGTGGGTGCTCTGGGGAGCGGTTGTCCGCCTTCTCAGTCATGTGTCTGGATTCGAACCCTTGAGTCTGTGCTCGGAGGTCGGCTTCTCTGTTGGACAGACCACAGTAGATTCACCTTTTCTTCGAGTGTTTCGCTTCGATTATCCTTGCTTAGGTTTTATTCGGGTAACAGGTGTATTCATTTACTTGTTTGCCTGCCCAATCACCTTTTGGTTGCGGCTTTAAGTACGTTCCTCCTGCTGGTGATATTTTCTTTTTGAAGTCCAGCCATATTGCTGTTAGTTTCTGCCAGTCCGTGAAATACCAGCTAGGATATTTCTCAGTTTTTGTTCTCCAATCTGCACCTAGCTTATGTTTGTTGCAGTAAGTAGGTGGCTTATTCTTTAGCAATATTCACCGTCTGATATTTTGTAGGTGTTGTTTGTCTTACTCAATCTGGTATCACTTTCTACTTCAGGACACCTTCCCAACTATCAGTAATTTGTACTCTGCTCTGACCTCTGGTTACTTAGGAAGAATGTGAAAAGTGAAGTGCTCGTTGGCCGATCAGGTAGAATAGGTCTGAGTTGCCATCGTTTAGTCTGTGGTCAGGGCTAATTCAACTCTAGCAAGAACCACTAGGAACTGCATGGTTGAGATCTCTAGTCTAAGGGAAACGGTAGGGTAATTTGCATCTTTTTTTAGTGTGTTACCCCTTTGTGAGTTGTTGTAAGAACATAACATTCCCGCTGGTCACCACACTGGCTCTACCTGCTAGTTGTGGTGTTGCCGATCCCACCACCTCTGCACGGCTGTCCTCACTCTGCATGGCATCTTGCCAGGTTGGGCGAGTGACTTCATTGTCCAACACCTCGCCTTGTACTTCCGCACTCTGGTCCTCCTCCTGACTTGATGACTTAACATCACTAGTTGACAACTCTGCTTCATCATCATCAATCACTTGAGACAGTAATTGCCATTACACGAAGCCTTCTGATGGTAGCTGGTCAAATATTTGGGCATCACCACATACAATCTCCTCATGCCCCTTTTGAAACGAGCAGGGTGAGAGGCCGGAATCAATGGAAATATACAGACTCGCTGCTCCGAGTGTCCTAATTTTGGATCACTTGTCTGAGACTAGTCACAGTGAGGGAAGGAGGAGAACAGTTGAGGATTATGTGGTCCAGAACTCTGGGCTAGAGAGACTGGACCATGTGGAAGGACGGCTTGTGCTGGAACTCATTATCTGCCATAAAACCCGACCACCTGTTCACATGGTTCCGGCTTCAAGAGTGCTGTCTGCACTCCCATGCTAAGTGGGACAGAAAGCTAGGTCTTTTGAATAACCCTGTTCGTTGTGCTCCCATTTGCAAACTGTATGGTTTTATTTTTGAAAATAAAATATGTAGCCCTAAATTTGAAAGAAAAAAAACAAAAAAAAAAACCCCACACAACAAAAACCACAAAAAAAAAAAAAAAAAAACAAACAACAACAACACACATTAACAGTATACCCTTTTTGGTGTGGGAAGAGGGGCATGTAAGTACAACAGGATATAACAAAAAAAACAAACCCGGAACATCTGATTTGGCTTTATGTTCTACTGCTGTTATCCAATGGTGTTGAGAAGTCTGGGCCAATCTAGGCCTTGCTCATTTTGAGAAGTCAGGGTGTCAGCATTTTCAGTTGAGGGACAGTTCATGCCACGTGTCCAGCTTGGATACCCAATAGTTATACTGCACAGAGGACGCTGGTTCAGACAGCTAGGTACTCCTTCAACATCTTCATAAACTTCTCTTTGTCAGACTACCCCATGCATCAGGGCAATGGGCAATGAGAGGGTCTAATCAAACTGTCCCTGACTTTTGATAGTGTCCCTCAGCCTCTGTTGGATTTGGTGTGTATCTCCATCATTGCTCTTCCTTGTTTGCCCAAAGAACTATAACCTCTGCCACCAGCGCTGTCAGATGGGACATTTTTGTATGAATTGTTCAACAGGGCCTTCTGGTATTGCACATTTTATTAGCCTTCACTTCAAGAAGGAAAGATGGAAAAGTTCTCCTTGTAGCGAGAGTTAAGATTGGTGAACCAGAAATCAGTGTTGGCCAATATATGTATAACGTGAGGATCACAGGAAAGGCTGTGGGACATTACTTTGCGTATACCTTTACAAGTAGCTCAGGCAAATATCTGGGTAGGTTTTCAGAAAGCGCTGAACCACTAAGTTGAGCATGTCGGCCAGGCCTGGTACACGTGCAAGCTTGCTAAACTTCAGAGCTGCCACCAGGATACAGCCTTTATAACAACCATGCCTGGTTGCAGATTAAGCGGTGATGGTCACATTTCTGTCTAGTCTGCTATACCCTTCAATAACTCTGCGGCAGTGTTACGTTTGTCACCTAAAGAAATTCTTGCTCATTTTGAGAACAGTCAGCATTTTCAGTTTGACTGGCGGATGCACCTAGCAGTCATTCTGCCCCCGGTGGCACTGAAAATCCACGGGACCAACATAAGCAGAGGGAGCTGTGAAAGCGGCTTGCGAGACTGATTTTGCTCAAGTCTGTCGTGAGAGCTGCCTGATGGACCTTTAAAAATTTGGAGTGAGAGTCGAATGATCACCTCGACCATATCAACAGGGTTCAGGGCAAGAAATATTACAAACCAAAATCAGTAAACCTTTATAGGGCTGGAAGGGTTGCATTTTCCCCATATATTTCATTGTTCTTCCCATCCATATCAGTAATGTTCTTGCCCCCTCCCCCCACTGAAGATCTCCTGGTTGATATTTACTTCCATTATGCTCGTTACTTGAGATGAGCGCTCCATCATTACAAATTGCTTGAATCGCGTACCAGGGCATTTTAGAGCAGAGAAATACTAACAAAAAAAATGTATTACTTTCCTATTCTACCCCATTACATTAAAATTAGTGCTAGTGACCCCTCCACTTTACACCACCAGGAAAGTTTTTCAAAAGAAGGGAATTTTGTTACTTACCGTAAATTCCTTTTCTTCTAGCTCTTATTGGGAGACCCAGACGATTGGGGTATAGCTACTGCCCTCTGGAGGCCACACAAAGCACTACATTAAAAGTGCAAGGCCCCTCCCCCTCTGGCTATACCCCCCCCGTGGTATCACGAGTTCTCCAGTTTTAGTGCCAAAGCAAGAAGGAGGAAGCCAATAACTGGTTTAAACAAATTAACTCCGAATAACATCGGAGAACTGAAAAACCGTTCAACATGAACAACATGTGTACCCGCAAACAACAAAAAAACATCCCGAAGGACAACAGGGCGGGTGCTGGGTCTCCCAATAAGAGCTAGAAGAAAAGGAATTTACGGTAAGTAACAAAATTCCCTTCTTCTTCAGCGCTCTATTGGGAGACCCAGACGATTGGGACGTCCAAAAGCTGTCCCTGGGTGGGTAAAGAAATACCTCATGTTAGAGCTGCAAAACAGCCCTCCCCTACGGGGGTGTCACTGCCGCCTGCAGGACTCTTCTACCTAAGCTGGCATCCGCCGAAGCATAGGTATGCACCTGATAATGCTTGGTGAAAGTGTGCAGACTGGACCAGGTAGCTGCCTGGCACACCTGTTGAGCTGTAGCCTGGTGACGTAATGCCCAGGACGCACCCACGGCTCTGGTTGAGTGGGCTTTTAGCCCTGAAGGAACCGGAAGCCCCGCAGAACGGTAGGCCTCTAGAATTGGTTCTTTGATCCATCGAGCCAGGGTGGCTTTAGAAGCCTGCAATCCCTTGCGCGGACCAGCGACAAGGACAAAAAGTGCATCGGCACGGCGCATGGGCGCCGTGCGGGAAATGTAGATTCTGAGTGCTCTCACCAGATCTAGCAAACGTAAGTCCTTTTCATACCGGTGAACCGGATGAGGACAAAAAGAAGGCAAGGATATATCCTGATTAAGATGAAAAGAGGATACGACCTTAGGGAGAAACTCCGGAATAGGGCGCAGCACTACCTTGTCCTGGTGGAACACCAGGAAAGGAGCCTTGGATGACAGAGCTGCCAGCTCAGACACTCGCCGAAGCGATGTGATCGCAACAAGAAACGCCACTTTCTGTGACAGCCGAGAAAAGGAAACTTCCTTCAGAGGCTCGAAGGGCGGCTTCTGGAGAGCAACTAGTACCCTGTTCAGATCCCATGGATCTAACGGCCGCTTGTACGGGGGCACAATATGACAGACCCCCTGCAGGAACGTGCGCACCTTAGAAAGACGTGCTAGACGCTTCTGAAAAAACACGGATAGTGCCGAAACTTGCCCTTTAAGGGAGCTGAGCGACAAGCCCTTTTCTAACCCCGATTGCAGGAAGGAAAGAAACTTGGGCAATGCAAATGGCCAGGGAGACACTCCCTGAGCAGAGCACCAGGATAAGAAAATCTTCCACGTTCTGTGGTAGATCTTAGCCGAATTCGACTTTCTAGCTTGTCTCATTGTGGCAACGACTCCTTGAGATAATCCTGCAGATGCTAGGATCCAGGACTCAATGGCCACACAGTCAGGTTCAGGGCCGCAGAATTCTGATGGAAAAACGGCCCTTGGGACAGTAAGTCTGGTCGGTCTGGCAGTGACCACGGTCGACCGATCGTGAGATGCCACAGATCCGGATACCACGACCTCCTCGGCCAGTCTGGAGCGACGAGTATGATGCGGCTGCACTCGGATCTGATCTTGCGTAGCACTCTGGGCAAGAGCGCCAGAGGCGGAAACACGTATGGGAGCTGAAACTGCGACCAATCATGAACCAAGGCGTCTGCCGCCAGAGCTCTTTGATCGCGCGACCTCGCCATGAATGCCGGGACCTTGTTGTTGTGCCGGGATGCCATTAGGTCGACGTCCGGCACTCCCCAGCGGCGACAGATTTCCTGAAACACGTCCGGGTGAAGGGACCATTCCCCTGCGTCCATGCCCTGGCGACTGAGGAAGTCTGCTTCCCAGTTTTCTACGCCTGGGATGTGAACCGCGGATATGGTGGATGCTCTGTCCTCCACCCACATTAGAATGCGCCGGAATTCTTGGAAGGCTTGCCGACTGCGCGTCCCTCCTTGGTGGTTGATGTATGCCACCGCTGTGGAGTTGTCCGATTGGATTCGGATCTGCTTTCCTTCCAGCCACTGTTGGAAGGCCAGTAGAGCAAGATACACTGCTCTGATCTCCAGAACATTGATCTGAAGGATGGACTCCTGCGGAGTCCACGTCCCCTGAGCCCTGTGGTGGAGAAACACTGCTCCCCACCCTGACAGACTCGCATCTGTCGTGACTACTGCCCAGGATGGGGGCAGGAAGGATCTTCCCTGAGACAATGAGGTGGGAAGGAGCCACCATTGTAGGGAGTCCTTGGCCATCTGGGAAAGCGAGACTTTCCTGTCCAGGGACGTTGACTTCCCGTCCCATTGGCGGAGAATGTCCCATTGAAGTGGGCGCAGATGAAACTGCGCAAAGGGAACTGCTTCCATGGCTGCCACCATCTTCCCTAGGAAATGCATGAGGCGCCGCAAGGGATGCAACTGGCCCTGCAGAAGAGATTGCACCCCTGTCTGTAGGGACCGCTGCTTGTTCAGCGGAAGCTTCACTATCGCTGCTAGAGTATGAAACTCCATGCCAAGATACGTTAGTGATTGAGTCGGTGATAGGATCGACTTTGGAAAGTTGATGATCCACCCGAAAGACTGTAGGGTCTCCAGCGTAGCATTCAGGCTGTGCTGACATGCCTCTTGAGAGGGAGCTTTGACCAATAAATCGTCTAGGTAAGGGATCACCGAGTGTCCCTGAGAGTGCAAGACTGCTACCACCGCCGCCATGACCTTGGTGAAGACCCGTGGGGCTGTCGCCAGACCAAATGGCAGAGCTACGAACTGAAAATGGTCGTCTCCTATCACAAAACGTAGAAAACGTTGATGTTCTGTAGCAATTGGTACGTGGAGATAAGCATCTTTGATGTCTATTGAGGCAAGGAAGTCTCCTCTGGACATTGAGGCAATGACAGAACGCAGGGTTTCCATCCGGAACTTCCTGGCGTGCACATGTTTGTTGAGCCGTTTTAGGTCCAGAACAGGACGGAACGAGTCGTCCTTTTTTGGAACCACAAAGAGATTGGAGTAAAACCCTTGCCCTTGTTCCTGAGGAGGGACTGGGATCACCACTCCTTCCGCTCTTAGGGAGCCCACCGCCTGCAGCAGAGCATCTGCTCGGTCTGGATGTGGGGAGGTTCTGAAGAACCGAGCTGGAGGACGAGAATTGAACTCGATTCTGTACCCGCGAGACAAAATGTCCGTCACCCACCGGTCTTTGACCTGTGACATCCAAATGCCGGAAAAGCGGGAGAGCCTGCCCCCGACCGGCGATGCGGAGGGAGGGGGCTGGAAGTCATGAGGTAGCCGCTTTGGAAGCGGTACCTCCATTTGCTTTCTTGGGGCGCGTGTGAGCCCGCCACGAATCTGAGTTTCTTTGCGTCCTCTGAGTCCCTTTGTACGAGGTAAATGGTGTCTTGCCCGAACCTCGAAAGGACTGAAACCTCTGCTGCCACTTTTTCTGCTGAGGTTTGGTTGTTCTGGGTTGTGGTAAAGAGGAGTCTTTACCCTTGGACTGCTTAATGATATCAGCCAATGGCTCGCCAAACAGTCTATCTCTAGATAAAGGCAAACTGGTTAAACATTTTTTGGAACCAGCATCTGCTTTCCAGTCCTTTAACCACAAGGCTCTGCGCAAAACTACCGAATTGGCGGACGCCATTGAGGTGCGACTGGTAGATTCTAGGACCGCATTGATAGCGTAAGACGCAAACGCCGACATCTGCGTGGTAAGGTGCGCCACTTGCGGCACTGCTGGATGTATGATAGCATCCACTTTTGCTAAGCCAGCTGAAATAGCCTGGAGTGCCCATACGGCTGCGAATGCCGGAGCAAACGACGCGCCGATAGCTTCATAGACAGATTTTAACCAAAGGTCCATCTGTCTGTCATTGGCATCTTTAAGTGAAGCGCCATCCTCCACTGCAACTATGGACCTAGCTGCGAGTTTGGAAATCGGGGGGTCTACCTTTGGACACTGTGTCCAGCGCTTGACCACCTCAGGGGGGAAAGGGAAACGCGTATCTTTAGATCGTTTAGAGAAACGCCTTTCTGGGTGAGCGTCGTGCTTCTGGATTGATTCTCTGAAGTCAGCGTGATCCAACAAAGCACTCAATTTACGCTTGGGATAAAGGAAACGAAACTTCTCCTGCTCCGCAGCCCGCCTCTTCTGCTGAAGGGGCTGGGGGAGAAATATCCAACAGCCTATTGATGGCTGAGATAAGGTCGTTTACCATGGCATCCCCATCAGGGGTATCCAGGTTGAGAGGGGTTCCAGGAATGGATTCCTGATCACTCTCATCAGACACATCACAGGGAGACTGATTGCGCTGAGACCCTGAGCAGTGTGATGACGTCGAGGGTCTTTCCCAGCGAGCTCGCTTAGGGTGGCTGGGGCTATCATCTGACTCATAATCCTCGGCCTGTGAAGCCGGGGACTCCCCTGTGGGCTGGATTAATTCCAAGTGAGGGGGACCTGAGGACAGAGGCCTCGCCGTGCCCAAAGACTGAGCCCCATGCATAGATTGCAAGGTTTCAAGTATTTTTGCCATAGAGACAGACATATCAGCAAAAACTGCAAAGTCTGTCCCTGTCACCGGGGCAGGACTTACAGGCGTCTCAGCCTGGGTCACTCTCCCTCCTGACTCCGGCTGGCGAAGCAGCACCGGGTCGGAGCATTGCACACAATGGGGGTCATCGGAGCCTGCTGGTAGATTAGCCCCACATGCAGCACACGCAGTATACACAGCCCTAGCCTTGGCAGCCTTGCGTTTTGAGGATGGCATGTTGTTGCTTCCACAGAGTGATCTGGGAGATGCAGCCAGAAGCGACCTTACAGTGCAAGAAATACAATATCTCTATATCCTACACAGTACACCAATACACCGTGAGGCACTAGAGGGACCAGCACAGAAAAAACGCTTACCGCCCGCTTAAAAAGCGGGTGTGTGGTCGCCAGATAGCCCCTAGTCCAGGTCTCCCAGAGCCTTGCGTCCTTCCTCCAGCCAGACTGCATGTAATGGCTGCCGGCATCCTGAGAGAGAAGGGGGGCGGGCCCTGGGCGTTCCTGGCCAAGAGCGGGAAGCCTGCTTCCCTCTGTGCCTAGTGTGAGGGCTGGAGCATGTAAATCAGGCTCCAGCCCTCGTCGCTGCTAGCGAACAGCGTCTCTCCCCTACCCTGAATGACAGGGTGGGGGCGGGAACGAATCGGAGCTGCCGGCGTCCTAGGCCCAAAAAGCCGGGGACTCAATTTATAACCGCCGCCGCCGTAAAAGCGCGGACGGCGGATCCCCGGCGCACCACAAGTCACAGCAGCGCCGCCCGGTCCAGAGGGGGTCGGCGCTGCGTTCCCATACACAAACAATCCCCCAGTAATCTGTAGGGACACTAGCTCCAACGTTGCGGTCCCCGGCGCACTACAACACCCAGCCAGCCCGGAGTGTGTCTGTGCCTGCCGGGGACACAGAGTACCTGTATGATGCAGGGCCTGTCCCTGATCGTACTCCTGCTCCGTCTCCATCAGGTTCTAATGGGTCTGTGGATGGAGCCCGGCGTCAGAGCTGAGAGGCCGGCAGGATCCCACTTCCACAGAGCCCTACCAGGGGATGTGGAAGGAAAACAGCATGTCAGGCTCCAGCCCTGTACCAGCAATAGGTACCTCAACCTTACAACACCATCCAGGGGTGAGAAGGGAGCATGCTGGGGACACTATATGTGTCCTCTTTTCTTCCATCCGAAATAGTCAGCAGCTACTGCTGACTAAAATCTGTGGAGCTATGCATGGAATGTCTGACCTCCTTCGCACACAAAGCTAAAACTGGAGAACCCGTGATACCACGGGGGGGTATAGCCAGAGGGGGAGGGGCCTTGCACTTTTAATGTAGTGCTTTGTGTGGCCTCCAGAGGGCAGTAGCTATACCCCAATCGTCTGGGTCTCCCAATAGAGCGCTGAAGAAAAGAGAATTTTGTTTACTTACTGTAAGTTCTTTTTCTTATAGTTCCGTATTGGGAGACCCAGACCATGGGTGTATAGCTTCTGCCTCCGGAGGACACACAAAGTACTACACTAAAAAGTGTAGCTCCTCCCTCTGAGCCTATACACCCCCTGGAGAACGAGATCTAGCCAGTTTAGTGCAAAAGCTGAAGGAGAATAGCCACCCACAAGTAAAAACAGAGCAAAAACCGGAACAACCGGAGCCTCTGTCTACAACAACAGCCGGTGATAACACGCAGAACAAGAAACTGCCAACAGGCAACAGGGAGGGTGCTGGGTCTCCCAATACGGAACTATAAGAAAAAGAATTTACGGTAAGTAACAAAATTATCTTTTTCTTTATCGTTCCTATGGGAGACCCAGACATTGGGACGTCTCAAAGCAGTCCATGGGTGGGAGTAAACAGAAAAACTGAGAAGTAGGCAGAGCCTAACTTCACAAATGGGCGACAGCCGCCTGAAGGATGTGTCTGCCCAAGCTCGCATCTGCCGAAGCATGAGCATGCACTTGGTAGTGCTTTGAAAAGGTATGCAGGCTAGTCCAAGTGGCAGCCTGACAGACTTGCTGAGCCGTAGCCTGGTGCCTGAAAGCCCAAGAGGCACCGACAGCTCTGGTCGAGTGTGCCTTGATTCCCGGCGGGGGAGGCACCCGAGAACCCTGGTAGGCATCGGAAATGGTCGACCTAATCCAACGGGCTAAGGTCGGCTTAGAAGCAGAGAGGCCCTTACGCCGACCTGTGGTTAGCACAAAAAGAGAGGTGCACCGCCTAAGAAGCGGTGCGAGACACAGAGCGCCCGCACCAGATCCAGAGTATGCAACGCTTTTTCAAAGCGATGAACAGGAGCCGGACAAAAGGAAGGCAGGGTAATGTCTTGGTTAAGGTGGAAAGGAGAAACCACCTTAGGGAGAAAGTCCGGAGTCGGACGGAGAACCACCTAGTCTTGATGGAAAATCAAAAAAGGTGACTCCGAAGAGAGCGCAGCCAAATCAGAGACTCTCCTGAGGGAAGTTATGGCCACTAGAAAGACCACTTTCTGTGAAAGACGAAACAAGGAAACCTCCCTAAGAGGCTCAAAAGGGGGGTTTCTGCAAGGCCGTAAGGACCAAATTGAGGTCCCAGGGATCCAAGGGCCGCCGGTAAGGCGGAATGATGTGAGACGCACCTTGCATGAAGGTGCGGATCTGAGCCAGCCGGGCGATACGCCGCTGGAACAGCACTGACAGAGCCGAGACTTGTCCCTTGAGAGAGTTGAGGGACAGTCCCAGCTGCAGACCGGACTGTAGAAAGGACAGAAGGGTCGGCAAGGAAAAAGGCCAAGGAGGATGGCCGGAAGAGCGACACCAAAACAGGAAAATTTTCCAAGTCCTGTGATAGATCTTGGCCGAGGAAGACTTCCGGGCCCGAGTCATAGTGGAAATGACTTCAGGAGGAATACCAGAAGCAGTCAAGATCCAGGACTCAAGAGCCACGCCGTCAATCTGAGAGCCGCAGAATTCTGGCGGAAAAACGGACCTTGTGAGAGAAGGTCTGGACGGTCCGGAAGGTGCCACGGCACCTCTACGGACAGATTGAGCAGGTCTGGATACCAAGCTCGCCTGGGCCAGTCCGGAGCAATGAGTATGACCCGACGGCCCTCCATTCTGATCTTGTGCAGGACTCTGGGCAAGAGAGCTAGAGGGGGAAACACGTAGGACAGACAAAACTGGGACCAGTCCTGAACCAGAGCGTCCGCTGCGAAGGCCTGAGGATCGTGGGAGCGAGCCACGTAAAATCGGAACCTTGTTGTTGTGACGGGATGCCATTAGGTCCACGTCCGGAGTGCCCCACTTGCGGCAGATTGACTGAAACACTGCCGGATGCAGGGACCACTCGCCACTGTCCACGGTTTGACGGCTGAGATGAAGGGAATTTTGTTACTTACCGTAAATTCCTTTTCTTCTAGCTCTTATTGGGAGACCCAGACGATTGGGGTATAGCTACTGCCCTCTGGAGGCCACACAAAGCACTACATCAAAAGTGCAAGGCCCCTCCCCCTCTGGCTATACCCCCCCCCGTGATATCACGGGTTCTCCAGTTTTAGTGCCAAAGCAAGAAGGAGGAAGCCAATAACTGGTTTAAACAAATTAACTCCGAATAACATCGGAGAACTGAAAAACCGTTCAACATGAACAACATGTGTACCCGCAAACAACAAAAAAACATCCCGAAGGACAACAGGGCGGGTGCTGGGTCTCCCAATAAGAGCTAGAAGAAAAGGAATTTACAGTAAGTAACAAAATTCCCTTCTTCTTCAGCGCTCTATTGGGAGACCCAGACGATTGGGACGTCCAAAAGCTGTCCCTGGGTGGGTAAAGAGATACCTCATGTTAGAGCTGCAAAACAGCCCTCCCCTACGGGGGTGTCACTGCCGCCTGCAGGACTCTTCTACCTAAGCTGGCATCCGCCGAAGCATAGGTATGCACCTGATAATGCTTGGTGAAAGTGTGCAGACTGGACCAGGTAGCTGCCTGGCACACCTGTTGAGCCGAAGCCTGGTGACGAAATGCCCAGGACGCACCCACGGCTCTGGTTGAGTGGGCTTTTAGCACTGAAGGAACCGGAAGCCCCGCAGAACGGTAGGCCTCTAGAATTGGTTCTTTGATCCATCGAGCCAGGGTGGCTTTAGAAGCCTGCAACCCCTTGCGCGGACCAGCGACAAGGACAAAAAGTGCATCGGCACGGCGCATGGGCGCCGTGCGGGAAATGTAGATTCTGAGTGCTCTCACCAGATCTAGCAAACGTAAATCCTTTTCATACCGGTGAACCGGATGAGGACAAAAAGAAGGCAAGGATATATCCTGATTAAGATGAAAAGAGGATACGACCTTAGGGAGAAACTCCGGAATAGGGCGCAGCACTACCTTGTCCTGGTGGAACACCAGGAAGGGAGCCTTGGATGACAGAGCTGCCAGCTCAGACACTCGCCGAAGCGATGTGATCGCAACAAGAAACGCCACTTTCTGTGACAGCCGAGAAAAGGAAACTTCCTTCAGAGGCTCGAAGGGCGGCTTCTGGAGAGCAACTAGTACCCTGTTCAGATCCCATGGATCTAACGGCCGCTTGTACGGGGGCACAATATGACAGACCCCCTGCAGGAACGTGCGCACCTTAGAAAGACGTGCTAGACGCTTCTGAAAAAACACGGATAGTGCCGAAACTTGCCCTTTAAGGGAGCTGAGCGACAAGCCCTTTTCTAACCCCGATTGCAGGAAGGAAAGAAACTTGGGCAATGCAAATGGCCAGGGAGACACTCCCTGAGCAGAGCACCAGGATAAGAAAATCTTCCACGTTCTGTGGTAGATCTTAGCCGAATTCGACTTTCTAGCTTGTCTCATTGTGGCAACGACTCCTTGAGATAATCCTGCAGATGCTAGGATCCAGGACTCAATGGCCACACAGTCAGGTTCAGGGCCGCAGAATTCTGATGGAAAAACGGCCCTTGGGACAGTAAGTCTGGTCGGTCTGGCAGTGACCACGGTCGACCGATCGTGAGATGCCACAGATCCGGATACCACGACCTCCTCGGCCAGTCTGGAGCGACGAGTATGATGCGGCTGCACTCGGATCTGATCTTGCGTAGCACTCTGGGCAAGAGCGCCAGAGGCGGAAACACGTATGGGAGCTGAAACTGCGACCAATCTTGAACCAAGGCGTCTGCCGCCAGAGCTCTTTGATCGCGCGACCTCGCCATGAATGCCGGGACCTTGTTGTTGTGCCGGGATGCCATTAGGTCGACGTCCGGCACTCCCCAGCGGCGACAGATTTCCTGAAACACGTCCGGGTGAAGGGACCATTCCCCTGCGTCCATGCCCTGGCGACTGAGGAAGTCTGCTTCCCAGTTTTCTACGCCTGGGATGTGAACCGCGGATATGGTGGATGCTGTGTCCTCCACCCACATTAGAATGCGCCGGACTTCTTGGAAGGCTTGCCGACTGCGCGTCCCTCCTTGGTGGTTGATGTATGCCACCGCTGTGGAGTTGTCCGATTGGATTCGGATCTGCTTCCCTTCCAGCCACTGTTGGAAGGCCAGTAGAGCAAGATACACTGCTCTGATCTCCAGAACATTGATCTGAAGGGTGGACTCCTGCGGAGTCCACGTCCCCTGAGCCCTGTGGTGGAGAAATACCGCTCCCCACCCTGACAGACTCGCATCTGTCGTGACTACTGCCCAGGATGGGGGCAGGAAGGATCTTCCCTGAGACAATGAGGTGGGAAGGAGCCACCATTGTAGGGAGTCCTTGGCCGTCTGGGAAAGCGAGACTTTCCTGTTCAGTGACGTTGACTTCCCGTCCCATTGGCGGAGAATGTCCCATTGAAGTGGGCGCAGATGAAATTGCGCAAAGGGAACTGCTTCCATGGCTGCCACCATCTTCCCTAGGAAATGCATGAGGCGCCGCAAGGGATGCAACTGGCCCTGCAGAAGAGATTGCACCCCTGTCTGTAGTGACCGCTGCTTGTTCAGCGGAAGCTTCACTATCGCTGCTAGAGTATGAAACTCCATGCCAAGATACGTTAGTGATTGAGTCGGTGATAGGATCGACTTTGGAAAGTTGATGATCCATCCGAAAGACTGTAGGGTCTCCAGCGTAGCATTCAGGCTGTGCTGACATGCCTCTTGAGAGGGAGCTTTGACCAATAAATCGTCTAGGTAAGGGATCACCGAGTGTCCCTGAGAGTGCAAGACTGCTACCACCGCCGCCATGACCTTGGTGAAGACCCGTGGGGCTGTCGCCAGACCAAATGGCAGAGCTACGAACTGAAAATGGTCGTCTCCTATCACAAAACGTAGAAAACGTTGATGTTCTGTAGCAATTGGCACGTGGAGATAAGCATCTTTGATGTCTATTGAGGCAAGGAAGTCTCCTCTGGACATTGAGGCAATGACAGAACGCAGGGTTTCCATCCGGAACTTCCTGGCGTGCACATGTTTGTTGAGCCGTTTTAGGTCCAGAACAGGACGGAACGAGCCGTCCTTTTTTGGAACCACAAAGAGATTGGAGTAAAACCCTTGCCCTTGTTCCTGAGGAGGGACTGGGATCACCACTCCTTCCGCTCTTAGGGAGTCCACCGCCTGCAGCAGAGCATCTGCTCGGTCTGGATGTGGGGAGGTTCTGAAGAACCGAGCTGGAGGACGAGAATTGAACTCGATTCTGTACCCGCGAGACAAAATGTCCGTCACCCACCGGTCTTTGACCTGTGACATCCAAATGCCGGAAAAGCGGGAGAGCCTGCCCCCGACCGGCGATGCGGAGGGAGGGGGCTGGAAGTCATGAGGTAGCCGCTTTGGAAGCGGTACCTCCATTTGCTTTCTTGGGGCGCGTGTGAGCCCGCCACGAATCTGAGTTTCTTTGCGTCCTCTGAGTCCCTTTGGACGAGGTAAATGGTGTCTTGCCCGAACCTCGAAAGGACTGAAACCTCTGCTGCCACTTTTTCTGCTGAGGTTTGGTTGTTCTGGGTTGTGGTAAAGAGGAGTCTTTACCCTTAGACTGCTTAATGATATCAGCCAATGGCTCGCCAAACAGTCTATCTCTAGATAAAGGCAAACTGGTTAAACATTTTTTGGAACCAGCATCTGCTTTCCAGTCCTTTAACCACAAGGCCCTGCGCAAAACTACCGAATTGGCGGACGCCATTGAGGTGCGACTGGTAGATTCTAGGACCGCATTGATAGCGTAAGACGCAAACGCCGACATCTGCGTGGTAAGATGCGCCACTTGCGGCACTGCTGGATGTATGATAGCATCCACTTTTGCTAAGCCAGCTGAAATAGCCTGGAGTGCCCATACGGCTGCGAATGCCGGAGCAAACGACGCGCCGATAGCTTCATAGACAGATTTTAACCAAAGGTCCATCTGTCTGTCATTGGCATCTTTAAGTGAAGCGCCATCCTCCACTGCAACTATGGACCTAGCTGCGAGTTTGGAAATCGGGGGGTCTACCTTTGGACACTGTGTCCAGCGCTTGACCACCTCAGGGGGGAAAGGGAAACGCGTATCTTTAGATCGTTTAGAGAAACGCCTTTCTGGGTGAGCGTCGTGCTTCTGGATTGATTCTCTGAAGTCAGAGTGATCCAACAAAGCACTCAATTTACGCTTGGGATAAAGGAAACGAAACTTCTCCTGCTCCGCAGCCGCCTCTTCTGCTGAAGGGGCTGGGGGAGAAATATCCAACAGCCTATTGATGGCTGAGATAAGGTCGTTTACCATGGCATCCCCATCAGGGGTATCCAGGTTGAGAGGGGTTCCAGGAATGGATTCCTGATCACTCTCATCAGACACATCACAGGGAGACTGATTGCGCTGAGACCCTGAGCAGTGTGATGACGTCGAGGGTCTTTCCCAGCGAGCTCGCTTAGGGTGGCTGGGGCTATCATCTGAGTCATAATCCTCGGCCTGTGAAGCCGGGGACCCCCCTGTGGGCTGGATTAATTCCAAGTGAGGGGGACCTGAGGACAGAGGCCTCGCCGTGCCCAAAGACTGAGCCCCATGCATAGATTGCAAGGTTTCAAGGATTTTTGCCATAGACAGAGACATATTATCAGCAAAAACTGCAAAGTCTGTCCCTGTCACCGGGGCAGAACTTACAAGCGTCTCAGCCTGCGTCACTACCTCTCCTGACTCCGGCTGGCGAAGCAGCACCGGGTCGGAGCATTGCACACAATGGGAGCCTGCTGGTAGATCAGCCCCACATGCAGCACACGCAGTACACACAGCCCTGGCCTTGGCAGCCTTGCGTTTTGAGGATGGCATGTTGCTGCTTCCACAGAGTGATCTGGGAGAGCAGCCAGAAGCGACCTCACAGTGCAAGAAATACAATATCTCTATATCCTACACAGTACACCGATACACCGTGAGGCACTAGAGGGACCAGCACAGAAAAATCGCTTACCGCCCGCTTAAAAAGCGGGTGTGTGGTCGCCAGATAGCCCCTAGTCCAGGTCTCCCAGAGCCTTGCGTCCTTCCTCCAGCCAGACTGCATGTAATGGCTGCCGGCGTCCTGAGAGAGAAGGGGGGCGGGCCCTGGGCGTTCCTGGCTAAGAGCGGGAAGCCTGCTTCCCTCTGTGCCTAGTGTGAGGGCTGGAGCATGTAAATCAGGCTCCAGCCCTCGTCGCTGCTAGCGAACAGCGTCTCTCCCCTACCCTGAATGACAGGGTGGGGGCGGGAACGAATCGGAGCTGCCGGCGTCCTAGGCCCAAAAAGCCGGGGACTCAATTTATAACCGCCGCCGCCGTAAAAGCGCGGACGGCGGATCCCCAGCGCACCACAAGTCACAGCAGCGCCGCCCGGTCCAGAGGGGGTCGGCGCTGCGTTCCCATACACAAAAAATCCCCCAGTAATCTGTAGGGACACTAACTCCAACGTTGCGGTCCCCGGCGCACTACAACACCCAGCCAGCCCGGAGTGTGTCTGTGCCTGCCGGGGACACAGAGTACCTGTATGATGCAGGGCCTGTCCCTGATCGTACTCCTGCTCCGTCTCCATCAGGTTCTAATGGGTCTGTGGATGGAGCCCGGCGTCAGAGCTGAGAGGCCGGCAGGATCCCACTTCCACAGAGCCCTACCAGGGGATGTGGAAGGAAAACAGCATGTCAGGCTCCAGCCCTGTACCAGCAATAGGTACCTCAACCTTACAACACCATCCAGGGGTGAGAAGGGAGCATGCTGGGGACACTATATGTGTCCTCTTTTCTTCCATCCGAAATAGTCAGCAGCTACTGCTGACTAAAATCTGTGGAGCTATGCATGGAATGTCTGACCTCCTTCGCACACAAAGCTAAAACTGGAGAACCCGTGATATCACGGGGGGGGTATAGCCAGAGGGGGAGGGGCCTTGCACTTTTGATGTAGTGCTTTGTGTGGCCTCCAGAGGGCAGTAGCTATACCCCAATCGTCTGGGTCTCCCAATAGAGCGCTGAAGAAAATCTGCCTCCCAGTTTTCCACGCCTGGGGATGTGGACTGCGGATATGGTGGACTTGGAGTCCTCCGCCCATTGAAGGATGCGTTGTACCTCCAACATTGCCAGGCGGCTGCGTGTCCCGCCCTGGTGATTGATGTAGGCAACCGCTGTCGCGTTGTCTGACTGGACTCGGATGTGTTTGCCCGCCAACAGGTGGTGTAAAGCTAGGAGAGCTAGAAGCACGGCTCTGGTTTCCAGCACATTGATCGAGAGGGCTGACTCGGACGGAGTCCATGTGCCCTGAGCTCGGTGGTGGAGACATACCGCTCCCCAGCCGGATAGACTGGCATCCGTGGTGAGGATCACCCAGGACGGAGCCAGGAAGGAGCGTCCCTGAGACAGAGAGGTGCCGAAGCCACCACTGAAGACAGCTCCTGGTCTGTGGCGACAGAGCCACTAACCTGTGCAAGGAGGAAGTCCGCTTGTCCCAACAGCGGAGAATGTCCAGCTGCAGAGGACGCAGATGGAACTGGGCAAAGGGAACAGCCTCCATTGACGCCACCATCTGACCCAGCACCTGCATCAGGTGCCTGAGGGTATAACGGCGGGGCCTCAGCAGAGAGCGCACCGCCAGTTGGAGGGACTGCTGTTTGATCAAGGGCAACTTCACAAGTGCCGGAAGAGTCTCTAACTGCATCCCTAGGTACGTGAGCCTCTGGGTCGGAGTCAGAGTGGATTTGGGCAGATTGACCAGCCACCCGAATTGGGCTAGAGTGGCGAGAGTGAGCGAGACACTCCGCTGACAGTCTGCGCTGGATGAAGCCTTGACTAGAAGGTCGTCCAGGTAAGGAATCACTGCCAACCCCTGGAGGTGTAGAACCGCAATCACTGCGGCCATGACCTTGGTGAATACCCAATGGGCCGTGGCTAACCCGAAGGGGAGAGCCACGAATTGGAAATGTTCCTCTCCGATTGCAAAACGTAGCCAACGCTGGTGAGAAACTGCAATTGGCACATGCAGATAGGAATCTCTGATGTCGATGGATGCCAGGAAATCCCCTTGGGTCATTGAGGCAATGACTGACCGCAGAGATTCCATACGAAAATGCCGCACCTGAACATGCTTGTTGAGAAGCTTGAGATCCAGGATGGGCCGGAAGGAACTGTCCTTCTTGGGGACTAGGAAGAGATTTGAGTAGAAACCTCTGAACCGTTCCCGGGTGGGAACCGGTACAATTACTCCGTTGGCCTGCAAGGATGCCACGGCCTGAGAGAAGGCGGCGGCCTTGGAACAGGGGGGAGTTGACAGAAAAAAAATCTGTTTGGCGGGCTGGAAGAGAATTCTATCCTGTAGCCGTGGGAGATGATATCCCGCACCCACTGATCGGAGACGTGTTGAAACCACGCGCCGCCAAAGTGGGAGAGCCTGCCACAGACTAAGGACGTTGCTGGCGCGGACAGATAGTCAAGAGGAGGCGGCCTTAGTGGCAGCATTTCCTGCTGTCTTCTGTGGACGCGCCTTTGTGCGCCAGTTGGATTTTTGGTCCTTGGCTGAGTTAGTGGACGAGGCCGAGGGCTTAGAGGACGACCAGTTGGAGGAACGAAAGGAACGAAACCTCGACTGGTTCCTACCCTGGGCAGGTTTCCCGGTTTTGGTTTGTGGCATGGAAGTACTCTTCCCGCCAGTAGCTTCCTTAATAATTTCATCCAGTTGTTCACCGAACAGCCTGGACCCAGCAAAAGGGAGTCCAGCAAGGTACTTCTTTGAAGAAGCATCTGCCTTCCACTCTTGAAGCCACAAGATCCTGCGGATAGCGAGGGAATTAGCTGAAGCCACCGCAGTGCGGTGAGAAGCCTCCAGCATGGCAGACATGGCATAGAATAAAAACGCTGAAGCTTGGGAAGTTAAGGCAACCATTTCGGGCATAGATTCCCTGGCGAGGGAATGCATCTCCTCTAGAGAAGCAGAGATGGCTTTGAGAGCCCACACTGCTGCAAAAGATGGGGAGAACGAGGCCCCTGCTGCCTCATATACAGATTTGGCCAGAAGGTCAACCTGGCGGTCAGTGGAATCCTTAAGAGAGGTGCCATCAGCCACTGATACAACAGTCCGGGCTGAGAGTGTAGACACCGGGGGGTCTACCTTTGGTGAATGAGCCCACTCCTTGACCACCTCAGGTGGAAAAGGAAAAGGAAAACGGTCATCAGAACCACTGGAGTGGTTAAAGAACACACTCTTTGTCCTCTTAGGCAAGGTAAACTGGTGCTTTTCTGCCACAGAGGGTTGCTCCTCTGATACTGGCGGATTGAGGTCCAGTACCGAATTAATGGACGCAATCAAATCACTAACATCTGAGTCACCTTCGGACAGATCAATGGGGCACATGGAGGTAGCCTCCGAGGCCCCTGTAAAGGCATCCTCCCCGTCAGGTGAGTCAGCTTCAGAAGCAGAGCCGCGAGACGACGAAGGGGAGGGAGCCCTACGTCTCCTTTTAGGAGGACGGGGTCTGGGACCAGATGAAGAATCCTCTGTGAGCTCCGCTGAGAGAGCCCTAGCAGCAGAGGCGCCCTGAGAAGGGGGCTGATGGATGTTCAGCAAAGTCCGGGACAGCTGTCCCATGGAGTCGGCAAAAGACTGGGAGATTGACCTAGAGAAGGATTCTACCCAAGCCGGGGGTTCAGCCACCGGAGCCGGAGCAGCCGGAGGGACCACTGTGGGTGCGATTCCAGGCTGAGGCATTGTCAGGTTAGAGCAGGCATCACAATGTGGATATGTGCTCTGTTCAGGCAGCACGAGCTTACATGCAGTGCATATTGAGTACAGCCTTGCTCCTCGTGTGAGACATGCTGCTGAAGTGGGGGCTCTGAGCCAGAATGACCCCCAGAGAGTATATAAGAAGGTCCACAACCGGAGGTTGTGGCTTACCAGACCGTTTGTGTGCCCTCCAGATCCCACAGCCCGGACCCCCAAGCAGCTTAGCAGGGATGCTGCAGCCAGCGCTGATCGCAGAGAAAAACGCTGAGAAAATGGCGCCGGAGCGAGGAGAGGGGGCGGGACCTGCTCGGAGAGCGGGATCTGGAGGGCCAAGGAGACTTACAGGGGAGGGGACATGTACTCAGAGAGGAGTGTCCCTCCCCTGTGCCGAACGGCCGCTGGGCGGAGCCGCACTGTCCCTCTGCATGATTGACATGCGAGGGCAGTGAAATCGAAAGTAGGCCTCCGGCGAAGCCGGGGCCTAAATTTGAGCGATGCGGCCGGCGCGCAGGCACCATCGGCGCGGTTCTCAGGCGACAGCTAGAGAACCGGCCGGAAATGTCACAAAAGTTACACAGCACACTCTCCCACCATAATAAAGTAAAGGGACCCCCAGAATATAAACGTCTCAGGTACTTAGCTTGCTGAGACGCAGGGTTCCAAGTCCCTGGGGATGAGTGCTCGGTCCAGCAGGATCCTGAAGGGCTGCGGATGGAGACCGGTCTCCTGCAAAGCAAGGAGAACCGTGCTGGCTCCCACTTCAAGCCAGAGCCCGAGGGATGGTGAAGGAGCGCGGCATGTAAGGCTCCAGCCTTGGAATCAACCTTAACAACACCGCCAACACAGTGGGGTGAGAAGGGACATGCCGGGAGTCCAGGCTTGGACCCGCTTTTCTTCAAACTCTTTCCAAAAATGAAAAATCAGATGAGAATGCATGTGTGGATGTATGCCTCCTGAACACAAAGCAATGAACTGGCTAGATCTCGTTCTCCAGGGGGTGTATAGGCTCAGAGGGAGGAGCTACACTTTTTAGTGTAGTACTTTGTGTGTCCTCTGGAGGCAGAAGCTATACACCCAATGTCTGGGTCTCCCATAGGAACGATAAAGAAATATTTATTTTCTGGTGTATAAATCTAGAGTGCATCTTATGGTAAGGAGCGTCTTATAGTCTGAAAAATACGGTATATAGACACATCCTTCTTTCTATGGAACAATTTTATATAAAAGTGAATATTAAGATTACTTGTCAGCGCAAAGAGAGGGCACTATTACAATTCAGATAACCAATATATCAAGTCAATCTATGTGTTACTGCTGCACAAGTCATACCCCCAGTGACCCATTAAAGGGATCCTGTCAGGTCCAATATGCACCCAGTACCACGAGCAGTTCTAGGTGTATATTGCTAATCCCTGCCTAACCGTCCCTGTATCTAATAGCAAAGATAAAGAGATCTTTAGAAAGTATTTCTAAAGATCTTATATCATATGCTAATGAGCGAGGGACCAGTCCCAAAAGGCATTGCTTCCACTTGCCAGTCGGCTCCATTAGCGTGTTATTAGTACGCCCCTGTGGACGTGCTAACATGCTAATGAATGTGCAGTGTCCGAGGATGACCTCACTCACCTTTCCGCTGCTGGATTTCAGCTCAGTGCGCATGACCCTGGAGTTTGGGTCATGCGCACTATGAAGCCGGGTGTATGCGTCCCGGCTTCAAACTTAAGTAGTGCGTATGACCAAAGACCCGTTAGGTGGCGGAGAGGTGAGTGAGATCATCCTCTGACGCTGCGCATTCATCAGCATGTTAGTACACCCACAGGGGCATGCTAACATACTAATGGAGCCGACTGGCAAGGTAAGAAACGCCCTTGGGACTAGTCCGCACGCTCATTAGCATAAAATAAAAGATCTTTAGAAGAAGGGAATTTTGTACTTACCGTAAATTCCTTTTCTTCTAGCTCTTATTGGGAGACCCAGACAATTGGGTGTATAGCTACTGCCTCCGGAGGTCACACAAAGTATTACACTAAAAAGTGTAAGGCCCCTCCCCTTCTGGCTATACACCCCCCGTGGGATCACGGGCTTACTCAGTTTTAGTGCCAAAGCAAGAAGGAGGAAAGCCAATAACTGGTTTAAACAAATTCACTCCGAATAACATCGGAGAACTGCAAACCGTTCAACATGAATAACATGTGTACCCGCAACAAACCAAGAATCCCGAAGGACAACAGGGCGGGTGCTGGGTCTCCCAATAAGAGCTAGAAGAAAAGGAATTTACGGTAAGTACAAAATTCCCTTCTTCAGCGCTCTATTGGGAGACCCAGACAATTGGGACGTTCAAAAGCTGTCCCTGGGTGGGTAAATAAATACCTCTTGATAGGGCTGCAAGACAGCGCTCCCCTACGGGGAGGCCACTGCCGCCTGCAGTACTCTTCTACCTAGGCCGGCATCCGCCGAAGCATAGGTATGCACCTGATAATGTTTGGTGAAAATGTGCAGACTCGACCAGGTAGCTGCCTGGCACACCTGTTGAGCCGTAGCCTGGTGGCGTAATGCCCAGGACACACCCACGGCTCTGGTTGAATGGGCCTTCAGCCCTGATGGAACCGGAAGCTCAGCAGAACGGTAGGCTTCAAGAATTGGTTCTTTGAGCCATCGAGCCATGTTGGCTTTAGAAGCCTGCAATCCCTTGCGCGTACCAGCGACAAGGACAAACAGTGCATCAGATCGGCGCATAGGCGCCGTGCGGGAAAAGTAGATTCTGAGTCCTCTGACCAGATCTAACAAATGTAAACCCGTTTCAAACCGGTGAGTCGGATGAGGACAAAATGAAGGTAATGATATATCCTGATTAAGCTGAAACGCGGATACTACCTTAGGGAGAAACTCCTGAATGGAGCGCAACACTACCTAGTCCTGGTGAAACACCAGGAAGGGAGCCTGATATGACAGAGCTGCCAGCTCATACACTCGCCGAAGAAACGTGATCGCCCTAGAAAAGCCACTTTCTGTGACAGGCGAGAAAGGGGAAACTCCCATCAGAGGCTCGAAAGGCGGCTTCTGGAGAGCAACGAGTACCTCGTTCAGATCCCATGGATCTAACGGCCGCTCGTACGGGGGCACAATATGACACTCCCTGTAGCAACGTGCGCACCTTAGGAAGACGTGCTAGACGCTTCTGAAACAACACGGATAGTGCCGAGACTTGCCCTTAAAGGGAGCCGAGCGACCAACCGTTTTCCCGACCAGAGTGCAGGAGGGCAGGCAAAGTAGGCAAAGCCGATGGCCAGGGATACACTCCCTGAGCAAAACACCAAGATAAGAATATCTTCCACGAGTTGTGGAATATCTTGGCAAACCGCGGCTGGCGAGCCCGTCTCATTGTGACCCTGACGTAATGCTCACAGTCGACTGACGGTGAGATGCCACAGATCTCGGTACCACAACCTCCTCGGCCAGTCTGGGGCGACGAGAATAGTGCGGCAGCAATCGGAAGCTGGAACTGCGACCAATCTTGAGCCAAGGCGCCTGTCGCCAGAGCTCCCGCCATGAAAATCGAGACCTTGTAGTTGCCGAGACGCCATGATGTCGACGTCCGTCCTCATCCCGCGGCTACCGATTTCTTGAAGCCAAACGGGAGCAGGTCCCATTCCCCTGCGTCCACGTCCTCGCGACTGAGGAAGACTTGCTTCCTAGTGTTGTACGTCCGGAATGTGTACGCCACCTGTGGATAGTCCGACTGAATTCGGTTCTGATTGCATTCCAGCCACTGCAGGAAAGCTTGCAGTGCAAGATACACTGCCCAGAGCTCTAGACCACTGAGTTGAAGAGTGGACTCCTCTGAAGACGGTCTTTGACCGTCTGTGAAAGGGGGACGTTACTGTGTAGGAACATCGACTTCCTTCCCCTTAGCGAAGAATCTTCTAATGATGCGGACGCAGATGAAACTGCGTGAAAAAGCTCGCCTCTGGATGAGGCGCCTCCTTGAAGGAGAGACTGCACCCTCGTCTGTAGTGAACGCTGTTTGTCCAGCGGAATTCACTATCACTGAGAGAGTGTGAAAACTCTATGCCAAGATATGCCAGCGATTGGGTTCAACTTAGAAGAAGTCAAAGACCTCCCCGAAACTCTGGGAAGGGTCCAGCGCCATGTTCAGGTTGTGTTGGCATGCTTCTAAAAGAGAGTGCCTTGACAAGTAGATTGTCCAAGAAAGGGATCACAGAGTGACCGTAAGAGCGCGGGACTGCTCCCACTGCTGCCATGAACTTGGTGAAAAACCCGTGGGGCTGTCGCCAGCCGAAGGGTAGGGCTACAAAACGAAATATGCCCGTAGCCAACGCCGGTGCCTTGGAGCAATCGGCACGTGGAGATAAGCATCCTAATGTCTATGGATGTTAGGAAAAACTCTTTGAGACAGTGAGGCAATGACGGAGCGGAGTGATTCCCTCCGGAACCGCCTGGTTGTCACGTGCTTGTTAAGCAGTTTAAATTCCAGAACGGGACGGAAGGAGCCGTCCTATCTTGGCACCACGACCAGGTCGAAGCAAAAGGCGTAACTGGTTCCTGAAGAGGAACAGGGATTACCACTCGTCCTGCCTGCAGAAGAGCCTCGTCTCGGTCGGAGAGGTAGTTTGAGACAAACTGACTCTCTCTCACCGGCCTTTGACCTGTGGTAGGTAAATGTCGCTAAAGCGGGGGAGTCTGCTCCCCGCGGTTGCGGAGTGAGAAGGCTGAAAATTATGAGAAAAAAACGCTTTGGTAGCGATTCCTCCGGCTGCCTTCCCCGGGCGTACTTGAGCCTGCTAGGAATCTATGCCCTTCTGGGCCTTTTGAGTCGTTTTGGACAGTTGAATGAATTCATTCAACCCTTACCAACAGACTATCACTAGATAAAGGCAACCTGGTTAAGCACTTTGTTGGAAGAAGCATCTGATCCAATCTGTTAACCACTAGGCTCTGCGTAAAAAATACGGAGATGGCCGATGCCACCGCCGTCCGGCTCGTAGAGTCTCGGACAGCCTTAACAGCATGGTTCGCCATGCGGCGATTGCGAGATTACAGACGCTGCTGAGACCGAGATGTACCGGTGACAGCGTCCCTCTGCGCAACACTATCTGAAATAGCTTGGAGTGCCTTCACGGCTGCGACTGCCGGAGCAACCGACCTGCCGATAGCTTCATAGACAGATTGCGGCCAGAACCTATCTATCTGTCAATGGCATTTTGACGTGAAGCCCCATCCACCACTACAACTATAGATCCAGCTGCAAGCCTGGAGATCGGGAGATCCACATTTGGACCTGGGCTAGCGCTTGTCCAATCAGGGAGGAGAGTGTCTCATTAATACGGTCGGAGAACGCTTATCGTGAAAAGCGTTGCGTTTCTGGACTGCATCTCTAGGATCAGAGGGCCAGACGAGTACGCAATTGCTTGCGATATTAGAAAAGAGATCTCCCCTGCTGTGAAGCTGACTCTTTCACTGATGGAGTCGAGGGCTATTCCCAGCGAGCCTGCTTAGGCCCTCTTGAACTGACGTCCGTGTCGGAGCCTGCCCCCTGGGACGCGTGAAAACCACCCTGGAGCCTTGAGCTGCTCCTCAAATCATGGTGGCCAGGGGCATTGCAACTATATTGCCCAAGGTCTGCGTGGGCTGCCAGACTGTAAGATGTCAGCCATAGTCACAGCCAATATAACAGCGTAAAGAAACTGCAATTTCGTCCCTGTCTCTGGGCAGGAAGCACAGGTGGTTCTTTTAACCACATATAGCCGAAAACCCCGGTCAAGCAATTGCCCGCACTGGGGTCCTAGACTCGTATTACATGCAGTACAAGCAACATATAAAGTCCTCATTGGCCTTTTCTTTTTCTGCTGTTGTTGTCTAGCTATCTAAGTGCATAGCCTAGGATAGCGACCGTACAGTAAATAATCATACAAGCATGAAGTACAAATAAACACTTCAGCTCATGTAGTACACGCAGCATTGAAAACTTGTGGCTTGGCACATTAGCTCTTCTGCTGCTGTTGTCTATTTATCCAGGAGCTTGAGACAAGGATAGCGACATACAGTGAACGTATAGCATTCAAGCACGAAGTACAAGTAAACACTTCAGCACCTGTAGTACCCGCAGCATTGAAAACTTGTGGCTTGGCACATTAGCTCTTCTGCTGCTATTGTCTATATATCTAGGAGTATGAGACAAGGATAGCGACATACAGTGAATGTATAGCATACAAGCCTGAAGTACAAGTAAACACTTCAGCACATGTAGTACACGCAGCATTGAAACTTGTGGCTTAGCACATTAGGCCTTCTGCTGCTATTGTCTATATATCTAGGAGTATGAGACAAGGATAGCGACATACAGTGAATGTATCGCATACAAACATGACAGTAAACACTGCCAGCACATGCAAATGCAGCAGCCTTGCAAGCTGGTGCCTTGGCACCACTGCTCTACTGCTGCTGTTGTCTAGTTAACTAGGAGCATGAGGCAAGGATAGCGACATACAGGAAATGTATAGCAGACAAGCATGACAGAAAAACACTGCAGTACAAGCAAATCAAGCAGCATTGAGAGCCTGTGCCTTGGCAGCGTTGCCTTACTGCTGCTATTGTCTGTTTAACTAGGTGCATTAGCCAAGAAAAACGACATATAGTGCATGTATAGCATGACAATAAACCCAATTGCAGCACCTGCAAACGAAGCGGCAATGAAAGCTTGTGCCTTGGCACTTTGCTGTTGCCAAATCTGCCAACAAACACTGCAGACTAATCATTGAACACTTGTCTAGCCATCTAGGAGAGTATGCCCAGAATAGCGACAGTACAGTGCTGCATCGCATATCCGCACACAGTTCAAAAGCCCACTTCAGTATTAGTGGGACCAGTACTGCCTATCGCCCGCCCAGCGCGAGTATGAGGTCGCTCAAAAACCTGTGCCTGGTTCCGTTCTCCCAGAGTGGAAACCATAATGGCTGCCGGCTTCTCTTCCACGTCCTGTGCAGAGGGGCGGGCCGTGGGCGAGCCCCAGCCAAGAGCGGGAACCCGGCATCTCACTGTGTTCAGTGAGAGGGGGCTGGAGAATGCAAAGCAGACTCCAGCTCCCTGCGCTGAGATCTGTACAGCGTCCCGCCCCTCCTCTGACTGGCAGGGCTGGGGGCGGGAACGAAGCGGTGCCAGGCCTCAGAAGCCGGGGACTAAAGTTACAGGCGCCCCCGCCGTAAAAGCGCGGTCGGCGCCAAGTCCCCGGCGCACTACAAGTCACATCAGCGCCGCCGCCGTATGAGCGGTCGGCGCAAGTTCCTAAACATGACCCGTCGCTCAGCCATGGCTGCAGCAACATAAGCCCATCACTAATGTCCCCGGCGCACTATAACGCCCAGCAAGCCCGGAGCGTGCTGTGCTTGCCGGAGACACCGAGTACCTGACCGATGCAGGGCCTTGTCCCTGATAGTACTCGTGCTCCACATCCATCAGGTTCTTCTGGGTCTGTGGATGGAGCCCGGCCTCAGGGCTTGGAGGCCGACAGATCCCACTTCCACAGGGCCCTCCAAGGGGATGTGGAAGGAAAACAGCATGTGGGGCTCCGGCCTCTGTACCAGCAATAGGTACCTCAACCTTGCAACACCATCTGGTGAGAAGGGAGCATGCTGGGGACACTATATGTGTCCTCTTTTCTTCCATCCGAGATAGTCAGCAGCTACTGCTGACTATACAATGTGGAGCTATGCGTGGATGTATGACCTCCTTCGCACACAAAGCTAAAACTGAGTAAGCCCGTGATCCCACGGGGGGTGTATAGCCAGAAGGGGAGGGGCCTTACACTTTTTAGTGTAATACTTTGTGTGACCTCCGGAGGCAGTAGCTATACACCCAATTGTCTGGGTCTCCCAATAGAGCGCTGAAGAAATACTTTTTCTAAAGATGCTTTTATCTATGCTAGTGTATACAGGGACAGTTAGGCAGGGATTAGCAATATGTACCCAGAACTGCTTGTGGTACTGGGTGCATATTGGATCTGACAGGTTCCCTTTAAAGGGGTTGTCCAGTGCAAGAGGAAAAGTC
The DNA here is from genome assembly GCF_048569485.1 of Anomaloglossus baeobatrachus. Classification (NCBI taxonomy): domain Eukaryota; kingdom Metazoa; phylum Chordata; class Amphibia; order Anura; family Aromobatidae; genus Anomaloglossus; species Anomaloglossus baeobatrachus. The sequence continues at coordinate 253,560,171 of NC_134359.1, read as the reverse complement.
TGCAGTCACCATTTAACTGCTAACTTGTGAGCGTGCCATGTGCACACTAAGGTTTCCCTGGAAAATCCCTATGGAGGAGGAGGAGGAGGAGGAGGAGGAGGGGGGGTGTGGTCACATGACTGCATGCATATGATTTGCATGCTTAAGCGGGTGTGTGTGTGTGTGTGTGTGTGTGTGTGTGTGTGTGTGTGCGTTCTCCTTTTAGTCAATAATATTAATTGAAACTCACGTCGCAGATCATTGATGACACTAGTAGGTTTGACGACTCCTCCAGAGTTAAAAAGGGCCTGAACTACATGAGACTGCATCACACACATCATACAGAAGTCTTGTTCATGACCTGAAAGCAAAGACGGAAAGAAGAAAACATTAAGCACCCGAAAACAATATAAAAAAAAAAGTTAAACAATGTCTAGTAATAAAACCATTCCAGTTTCTTACTGACGACTACACCCTTTCACTGTGGAAATCCCCATGGGGAAAGTCCTAGTCCATGACCTGCAAGTTTTGGCAGCTCGTCTCCGACTAATTAGAGAAATACCGGATGAATTAATATCTGTACACCTTTGAATTAATATGTAAAATACGTACTGCATGGTTATAAGCGTGTACAGACAGAGGATGGTACGGCCAAAAGGACTGATCATCTGAGAACTAACAATAAGCCACAAGAGAAGAAAATGTGACCACAGCGTCCATAATAAATGTACACAGAAATTAAAATTTTATTGAAGGATACATATGGGATAGCAGAGTGGAACACAGACACAAATCTTCAGGAGAAATGCTGGAATCCCCGATTGACTTGCTGAAAATTAAAAGAAGGGAATTTTGTTTACTTACCGTAAATTCCTTTTCTTCTAGCTCCTATTGGGAGACCCAGACAATTGGGTGTATAGCTACTGCCTCCGGAGGCCACACAAAGTATTACACTTTAAAAAGTGTAACCCCTCCCCTCTGCTATACACCCTCCCGTGCATCACGGGCTCCTCAGTTTTGGTGCAAAAGCAGGAAGGAGAAAACTTATAAATTGGTCTAAGGTAAACTCCATCCGAAGGATGTTCGGAGAACTGAAACCATGGACCAAAAGAACAACAGCCCGAAGGGAACAGGGGCGGGTGCTGGGTCTCCCAATAGGAGCTAGAAGAAAAGGAATTTACGGTAAGTAAACAAAATTCCCTTCTTCTTTGTCGCTCCATTGGGAGACCCAGACAATTGGGATGTCCAAAAGCAATCCCTGGGTGGGTAAAAATACCTCGATAAAAAGAGCCGAAAAACGGCCCCCTCTTACAGGTGGGCAACTGCCGCCTGAAGGACTCGCCTACCTAGGCTGGCATCTGCCGAATCATCGGCATGCACCTGATAGTGTTTCGTGAAAGTGTGCAGACTCGACCAGGTAGCCGCCTGACACACCTGCTGAGCCGTAGTCTGGTGTCGCAATGCTCAGGACACCGACGGCTCTGGTAGAATGGGCCTTCAGCCCTGCAGGATCGGAAGCCCAAAAGAACGGTATGCTTCAAGAATCGGTTCCTTGATTCACCGAGCCAAGGTTGACTTGAAAACCTGAAATCCCTTACTCTGGTCCGCGATAAGGACAAGAGCGCATCAGACCGGCGCAGAGGCGCCGTGCGAGAAATGTAGAGCCGGAGTGCTCACCAGATCTAATAAATGCAAATCCTTTTCACATTGGTGAACTGGATGCGGACCCAAGAGGGTAAGACGAAACGGGGATACCTTAGGGAGAAAGGCCGGGACCGGACGTAGAACCACCCTATCCTGGTGAAACACCAGGAAGGTGGCTTTGCATGACAGCGCTGCCAGCTGAGATACTCGTCTGAGTGATGTGACTGCCACTAGGAAGGCCACCCTTTGCGAAAGAAAGTGGGCAAGGCAAACGGCCAGGGAGTAAAACCCTGATCAGAGCACCAGGATAAGAAGATCCTCCAAGTCCTGTGATAGATCTTGGCGGACGTTGGTTTCCTGGCCTGTCTCATGGTGGCAATGACATCTGGAGATATCCCTGATGACGCTAGGAGCCACCACACAGTGAGGATTAGAGCCGTAGAATTCCGAAGGAAATATGGCCCTTGAGGCAACAAGTCAGGTCGGTCAGGGAGTGCCCACGGTTGACCCACCGTGAGGTGCCACAGATCCGGGTACCACGATCACCTCGGAAAGTCTGGAGCAACGAGGATGGCGCGGCGACAGTCTGACCTGATCTTGCGTAACACTCTGGGCAGTAGTGCCATAGGAGGAAATACATAAGGCAGTCGAAACTGTGACCAGTCGTGAACTAGCGCGTCTGCCACCAGAGCTCTGTGATCCTTGGACCGAGCCCTGAATGCCGGGACTTTGTTGTAGTGCTGAGACGCCATTAGATCGACGTCCGGCGTTGCCGAACTGCTCGGAAGGCTTGACGATTGCGTGTCGCCCTGGTGGTTGATGTACGCAACTGCCTTGGCATTGTCCGACTGAATTCGGATCTGCCTGCCGTCCAGCTACCGCTGGAACACCTTTAGGGCTAAATCCACTGCCCTTATCTCCAGAACATTTAACCGAGGGGAGGACTCTGTCGGAGTCCAGGTTCCCTGAGCCGAGTGGTGGAGGAAGACCGCTCCCCACCCTGACAGACTCGCGTCCGTCGTGACCCCAGCCCCGGCTGGGGGCCGGAAGGATTTTCCTTCGCCCAGGAAGTGGAAAGAAGACACCACTGAAGAGAGGTTTTGCTGCAAGGGAAAGAGACGTTCTTGTCTAGGGACGTCGACCTCCTGTCCCATTTGCGGTGTCCGAAAGAATCGGACGCAGACGAAACTGCGCAAGGGAACTGCCTCCCTTGCTGTCACCATCTTCCTGGGACAGTGCATGAGGCGCCTCAAGGGGTGACTGGGCCCGAAGGAGAGATTGCACCCCTGTCTGTAGTGAACGCTGACTATGCAGCGGAAGCTTCACTATTGCTGAGAGAGTATAAAACTCCATCCCGAGATAAGTCAGTGATTGGGTCGGTGTCAGCTTTGACCCTGGAATTTTGATGATCTACCCGAACCCCTGGAGAGTCTCCAGAGCAATGGCCAGGTTGTGTTGACATGCCACCCAGGAGGGTGTCTTGACTAGAGGATCGTGTAGGTAAGTGATCACCGAGTGGCCCTGTAGGACCGCCACCACTGCTGCCATGACCTTGGTGAAGACCCGTGGGGCTGTCGCCAGGCCGAATGGCAGTGCCACGAACTGAAGGTGTTCATCCCTGATGGCGAAACGCAGAAAGCGTTGAAGCTTGGGTGCGATCGGCACATGGAGATAAGCATCCTTGATGTCAATTGATGGTAGGAAGTCTCCTTGTGACATCGAGGCTTCAGAGTGTTCACCGCCTGAAAAGGTGCATCGGCTCACTCGGGGGGGTGGAGATGTTCTGAAGAAACGAGTCGGAGGACGAGAGCAGAGCTGTATCCTGTAACCGTGAGACAGAATGTCTCTCACCCATCGGTCTTGGACTGCGGCAAGGACGAGACTGTCTAGTAACTTCATCCAATTGCTCGCCAAACAAACGGTCGCCATAAAATGGCAAACCGGTTAAGAACTTCTTGGAAGCAGAGCCTGCCTTCCATTCACGTAGCCACATGGGCCTGCAGACTGCCACTGAATTGGTGGATGCTACCGCTGTACGGCTCGCAGAGTCCAGGAACGGCGTTCATGGCGTAGGACGAAAAAACCTACGCCTGAGAAGTGAAGGACACAACCTGCGTGGCAGAGTTATGTGCAACCGCAATAATCTCAGCCGGAGAAGCTGAGATAGCTTGGAGTGCCCTCACGGCTGCGAAGGCTGGAGCAAAAGATGCGACTATGGCTTCATAGATGGATTTCATCATAAGCGTTATTTGCCCGTCAGTGGCATTCGTGAGAGATGGACATCTGCCCCTAATACTACGGATATAGCCTAGAGACTGGAGGATCCACCCTGTGACACTGAGCCCAACCGTTAAGCACGTCAGGGGGGAAAAGGGTAACGCGTGTCCCCCCAGTGCTCAGTGAGGGGGAAGGAGGATACCAACGTATGCTCCAGCCCTCCCTGCCGACGTCCAGTCGGCCGTCCCGTCGTTACCCCTGACTGGCAGGCCCGAGAACGGGAGTATATGGCACTAGGCCGTAAGAGCCAGGGACTAAATTTAAAAACGCGGCCGGCAGACATGGCGCGGTAGTCCCAGTCTCACAAACCAGTCAGCAACCGCTGCGGCGTTTGTAACACAGATGCTGCATGCACCGTCCCTCAGGGGACACAGAGTACGTTATGATGCAGGGCTCTGTCCCTGTAGTCACAAAAGTGCGGGAATCTGGTGGCCTATAGTGATCAGTGAGGGGGGGGCGGAGGACAACGAGGTGTGCTCCAGCCCTCACTGTCGGCATCATACCGACCGTCCCGCCCTTCTCCCTGACTGGCAGGCTCAGGGGCGGGAGTTTAACACACTAGGCCGCAAAAGCCGGGGACTAAAGTAAAAACCGCGGCCGGCAAACAGGCACGGTCGGCGCGGTAGTCCCGGACAAAAAATCCACACCGCAGTCGCAGCTGCGTCTGAGGCCAAGGTGCTTCATGTACCGTCCCAACGGGGACACAGAGTACCTGTAGATGCAGGGCCATGTCCCTGACGATACTCCGTCTCCTGTCCGGCAGATTCCCCCAGGGGCTGCGGATGTGGCTTGTGGCCACCAGATTCTCTGCCCCGGGTCTCCCTCAGCTGCAGCCAGAAGTTGCTGAAAACATGGCTGACGGCGTTCTCTGAGGAGGAGGGAGGCGTGGGCGTTGTCACAAAAAGTGCGGGAATCTGGTGCCCCAGCGTGGGTAGTGAGGGGAGCGGAGGACAGCTCAGTGTACTCCAGCCCTCACTGTCGGCGTCATACCGACCGTCCCGCCCTTTTCCCTGACTGGCAGGCCTGGGGGCGGGAGAATCCCATACTAGGCCGCAAAAGCCGGGGACTAAAGTTAAAATCGCGGCCTGCCGGCCGTGCACGGTCGGCGCGGTAGTCCCGGACCCATACGCACGCTGCAGTCGCTGCAGCGTCTGGGCCCAAGGTGCTTTATGCGCCGTCCCAACGGGGACACAGAGCACCTTGCCCTAGAAAGTGCGGGAATCTTCCAGTGCAGCGTCCCTCCCTTCCCCTGACTGGCAGGCCCGGGGGTGGGAATATGCGGTACTAGGCCGCAGAAGCCGGGGACTAGAGTTATAAGCGCGGCCGGCAAACAAGCGCGGTCAGCGCGGTAGTCCCGGCGCACTAACACGCCCAGCAGTGCTGCAGCGTGTTCTGACACAAGCGCTCCATGCGCCGTCCCCAAGGGGACACAGAGTACCTCACAGTAGCAGGGCCATGTCCCTGACGATACCCAGCTCCTGTCCAGCAGATTCCCCAGGGGCTGCGGAGGGAGCACGGTCCCAGTGTCTGGAGACCGATTATGGATCCCACTTCACCCAGAGCCCTGCAGGGATGGGGAAGGAAAACAGCATGTGGCTCCTGCCTATGTACCCGCAATGGGTACCTCAACCTTAACAGCACCGCCGACCAGAGTGGGGTGAGAAGGGAGCATGCTGGGGGCCCTATATGGGCCCACTTTTCTTCCATCCGATATAGTCAGCAGCTGCTGCTGACTAAATTGTGGAGCTTGCGTGCATGTGTGCCTCCTTCGCACAAAGCATAAAAACTGAGGAGCCCGTGATGCACGGGAGGGTGTATAGCAGAGGGGAGGGGTTACACTTTTTAAAGTGTAATACTTTGTGTGGCCTCCGGAGGCAGAAGCTATACACCCAATTGTCTGGGTCTCCCAATGGAGCGATAACGAAAAAACCCTTTTAAGCTATTACTGTAGACGCAGGGCTCTGGCGCCACATCTTTTCCCTTAACATTTAGTGATGAGCGAGCCTTATGATTCTAGGGTGCTCGGTACTTGTAACCAGCAGTCGGACGCGCGAGTACCCGAGTATAATGGAAAAGAAGGGAATTTTGTTTACTTACCGTAAATTCCTTTTCTTCTAGCTCCAATTGGGAGACCCAGACAGTGGGTGTATAGCTACTGCCTCTGGAGGCCGCACAAAGAACTACACTTAAAAGTGTAAGGCCCCTCCCCTTCTGGCTATACACCCTCCCGTAGGAGTACGGATTCCTCAGTTTTAGTACCAAAGCAAGAAGGAGGAAAGCCAATAACAGTTTCAAAAACAAATTCAATCCGATAACTAGATCGGAGAACTTAAGAAACAACGTGAACAACATGTGCACCCGAAAAAACGAAACCCTAAAAACAGATAGGGCGGGTGCTGGGTCTCCCAATTGGAGCTAGAAGAAAAGGAATTTACGGTAAGTAAACAAAATTCCCTTCTTTTTCGCTCCTAATTGGGAGACCCAGACAGTGGGACGTCCAAAAGCAGTCCCTGGGTGGGTAAAAAGATACCACATGAACGGGCTGTCATACAGCCTCTTCCTACAGGTGGGCCACCGCCGCCTGAAGGACCCGTCTACCTAGGCTGGCGTCTGCCGAAGCGTAGGTATGCACTTGATAGTGTTTGGTAAACGTGTGCAGACTCGACCAGGTAGCCGCCTGGCACACTTGCTGAGCCGTAGCCTGATGCCTCAACGCCCAGGACGCACCAACGGCTCTGGTAGAATGGGCCTTCAGTCCAGATGGAATCTGAAGCCCAGCAGAACGGTATGTGTGAAGAATTGGTTCCTTGATCCACCGCGCCAGGGTGGATTTGGAAGCTTGCGATCCCTTATGCTGACCAGCGACTAGGACAAAGAGCGCATCCGAACGGCGTAGAGGCGCCGTGCGAGAAATGTAAATCCTGAGTGCTCTCACCAGGTCCAACAGATGTAAACCCTTTTCAAATTGGTGAACTGGATGCGGACACAAAGATGGCAAAGTGATATCCTGATTGAGATGAAAGGAAGAAACCACCTTGGGAGAAAACTCTGGAATTGGACGCAGTACTACCTTGTCTTGGTGAAACACCAGGAAGGGAGATTTGCAAGATAACGCCGCCAGCTCGGACACTCTTCGAAGAGATGTGACCGCTACAAGAAAAACTACCTTTTGTGAAAGCCGAGAAAGGGGAACCTCTTTCAAGGGCTCGAAAGGCGGCTTTTGAAGAGCAAGGAGAACCTTGTTCAGATCCCAGGGTTCCAATGGCCGTCTGTAAGGAGGAACGATATGACAAACTCCTTGGAGAAACGTGCGTACTTTAGAAAGCTGTGCCAAGCGCTTCTGAAAGAATACGGATAACGCGGAGACTTGACCCTTAAGCGAGCTAAGGGACAAACCTTTTTCCAACCCAGACTGCAGGAAGGAAAGAAAAATTGGCAATGCAAATGGCCAGGGAGAAAACCCTTGAGCCAAGCACCACGCTAAGAATATCTTCCACGTCCTGTGATAGATCTTAGCTGAGGATGGTTTTCTAGCCTGTCTCATTGTGGCAACAACTCCCTGAGATAAACCTGAGGCCGCTAGGATCCAGGACTCAATGGCCACACAGTCAGGTTCAGGGCCGCAGAATTCAGATGGAAAAACGGCCCTTGAGACAGCAGATCTGGACGGTCTGGTAGTGCCCACGGTTGGCCTACCGTGAGATGCCACAGATCCGGGTACCACGACCTTCTTGGCCAATTTGGAGCGACGAGTATGGCTCGCTGGCAGTCGGACTTGATTTTCCGGAGAACTCTGGGTAACAATGCTAGAGGTGGGAACACATAGGGGAGTCGGAATTGCGACCAATCCTGAACCAAGGCGTCTGCCGCCAGCGCTCGGTGATCGTGAGACCGTGCCATGAAAACTGGGACCTTGTTGTTGTGCCGTGACGCCATCAGATCGACGTCCGGCGACCCCCAGCGGCAACAGATCTGTTGAAACACGTCCGGGTGAAGGGACCATTCTCCTGCGTCCATGCCCTGGCGACTGAGAAAGTCCGCTTCCCAGTTTTCCACGCCTGGGATGTGAACTGCAGATATGGTGGACGCTCTGCTTTCCACCCACGTCAAAATCCGCTGGACTTCTTGAAAAGCTTGGCGACTGCGTGTTCCCCCTTGGTGGTTGATGTACGCCACCGCCGTGGAATTGTCCGACTGAATCCGAATCTGCTTGCCTTCCAGCCATTGTTGGAAGGCTCGCAGGGCAAGATAGATTGCTCTGATTTCCAGAACATTGATCTGCAAGGTGGACTCTTCCTGAGTCCACGTCCCCTGAGCCCTGTGGTGGAGAAACACCGCTCCCCACCCTGATAGGCTCGCATCTGTCGTGACCACTGCCCAGGACGGGGGAAGGAACGACTTTCCCTGTGACAATGAGTTGGGGAGAAGCCACCAACGTAGAGAGTCCTTGGCAGTCTGAGAGAGGGAGACAGTCCTGTCGAGGGACGTCGATTTCCCATCCCATTGGCGCAGAATGTCCCATTGGAGAGGGCGCAGATGAAACTGCGCGAACGGGACTGCCTCCATTGCTGCTACCATCTTTCCTAGGAAATGCATGAGGCGCCTCAGTGAGTGCGACTGGCTCTGAAGGAGAGATTGCACTCCAGTCCGTAGCGAGCACTGCTTGTCCAGTGGAAGCCTCACTATCGCTGATAGAGTATGAAACTCCATGCCAAGATAAGTCAGAGATTGGGTCGGGGTTAGATGAGACTTTGGAAAGTTGATAATCCACCCGAAAGTCTGGAGAGTGTCTAGCGCCACCTTCAGACTGTGTTGGCATGCTTCTTGAGAGGATGCCTTTATAAGCAGGTCGTCTAGATACGGGATGACCGAGTGACCCTGCGAGTGCAGAACAGCTACTACTGCTGCCATGACTTTGGTGAAGACCCGGGGGGCTGTTGCCAGACCGAAGGGTAACGCTACGAACTGTAGGTGCTCGTCGTGTATGACGAAACGTAGGAAACGCTGATGCTCTGGTGCAATCGGCACGTGGAGATACGCATCTTTGATGTCTATTGATGCTAGAAAATCTCCCTGAGACATTGAGGCTATGACGGAGCGTAGGGATTCCATCCGGAACCTCCTGACTTTTACGTGTCTGTTGAGCAACTTCAGATCCAGGACGGGACGATACGATCCGTCCTTTTTTGGGACCACAAACAGATTGGAGTAAAAACCGTGACCCTGTTCCTGAAGAGGGACGGAGGTCACCACCCCTTCCGCCTTTAGAGCGGCCACCGCCTGCAACAGAGCATCGGCTCGGTCTGGTGGTGGAGAAGTTCGGAAGAAACGAGTTGGCGGACGAGAACTGAACTCTATCCTGTACCCGTGAGATAGAATATCTCTCACCCAACGGTCCTTGACGCTTGCTAGCCAAATGTCGCCAAAGTGGGACAGCCTCCCACCGACCGCGGGTGTGGGCATCGGAGACCGCAAGTCAGGAGGACGTCGTTTTGGCAACGGTTCCTCCGGCTGGTCTTTTTGGGCGTGACTGAGACCTCCAAGAATTTGAACGTCTCTGGTCCTTTTGAGTCTTTTTTGACGAGGCGAATTGGGACCTGCCCTGTCCTCGAAAGGACCGATAACCAGACTGACCCCTCCTCTGTTGGGGCTTGTTTTGTCTGTGTTGCGGTAAGGAAGAGTCCTTACCCTTGGAGTGTTTGATGATTTCATCCAAACGCTCTCCAAACAATCGGTCACGAGAAAAAGGCAAATTGGTTAAGCACTTCTTGGAATGAGAATCTGCTTTCCAATGTCTCAACCACAGAGCCCTACGCAAAACAACTGAGTTGGCTGACGCCACTGCCGTGCGGCTTGTAGCGTCCAGAACAGCATTAATCGCGTACGACGCGAATGCCGCCATTTGCGAGGTCAATGGTGCTACCTGCGGGGCAAATGCACGTGTGACTGAGTCGACTCGCGCAAGCCCGGCCGTGATAGCTTGGAGTGCCCATACGGCCGCAAAAGAAGGCGCTAATGACGCTCCAATCGCTTCATAGATGGATTTCAGCCAGAGCTCCATCTGCCTGTCAGTGGCATCTTTAAGTGCCGCTCCATCTTCAACAGCAACCAAGGATCTAGCTGCAAGCCTGGAAATTGGAGGATCCACTTTTGGACACTGGGTCCAACCCTTGACCACTTCAGAGGGAAAAGGGTAGCGTGTATCTTTAAGTCGTTTAGGAAAACGCCTTTCAGGATAAGCGTGGGGTTTCTGGATTGCGTCTCTGAAGTCAGCGTGGTCCAGAAAAGTGCTTAATGTACGCTTAGGGTATCTGAAATGGATTCTCTCGTGCTGCGAAGCTGACTCCTCTACAGGAGGAGCTGGTGGGGAAATATTCAACATCTTATTGATGTTAAATATAAGATCATTAACTATGGCGTCACCATCTGGTGTATCTAGATTGAGAGCGGTCCCAGGATCAGAATCCTGATCAGTTACGTCCGCCTCATCACCCATAGATTCATCCCGCTGGGATCCAGACCATTGAGATGAATGTGAAGGCCCGTCATAACGAGCCCGCTTAGGCTGCCCGGGGCCATCGTCCGAGTCAGAGTCTTCACCCTGAGGTGTAGATGCCCGTCCCGGAGCTAGGAGCTGAGGGGGACCAGGGGGCAATACATGCACAGTGTCCGTGGTCTGAAGTACAGGCCTAGCTCGCAATGTGTCAAGAATTTGTGACATAGTGAGAGACATTCTGTCAGCAAAAGCTGCAAACTCAGTTCCTGTCACCTGGACAGCATTCACAGGTGGTACACCCTGGGACACGTCCAGCAGAGGTCCCGACTGTGCAAGCGCCGCAGGGGCCGAGCACTGCACACAATGGGGGTCCGTGGAGCCTGCCGGTAGAAAAGTCCCACATGCGGTGCAGGAAGCATATAATGTCTGTGCCTTGGCACCCTTGCGTTTTACGGGCGACATGCTGCTGGCTCTCTGCATGTGAGAGAGTCTATAGCCAAAGGGCGACCAGCGCTATGTAATACCAAGTATTTGTAGCAACAAAATACTAAGAATACTACGAGCACAAGAGGGGGTGAGCCCTGAGGGCTGCTTACCGCCCGCTGAACAGCGGGTAAGAGGCTGCAGAATGCCTTGTCTGGGTCTCCCCGGCTCCCCTCTGCAGCTCAGCGTGTCAGCAAGAATGGCTGCCGGCGTCTGTGGAGAGGGGCGGTCCGTGGGAGTTCCCCAACAAAAGTGCGGGAACAGTGTCCCCTCTGTGCTGACTGTGAGGGCTGGAGTATGTAAAAACGACTCCAGCCCTCAGCGCTGATGCACTGGCCAGCGTCCCGCCCCTCTCCTGACTGGCAGGTCTGGGGGCGGGAACGAACGAAAGCAGGCCGCAAAAGCCGGGGACTCGAGTTATCAGCGCGGCCGCCGTAAACGCGCGGGCCGCGCTGAAGTCCCCGGCGCACTACAAGTGCCAGCCGCGCCGCTGTTCCAGCGGCCGGCGCGACCGAGTCTAGACGTGGGCAGCGTCCCGCCCCTCTCCTGACTGGCAGGTCTGGGGGCGGGAACGAACGGAAGCAGGCCGCAAAAGCCGGGGACTGTAGTTATCAGCGCGGCCGCCGTAAAAGCGCAGGCCGCGCTGAAGTCCCCGGCGCACTACAAGTGCCAGCCGTGCCGCAGTCCCAGCGGCCGGCGCGGCCGATTCCCATAAGTGTGCCTGCTTCAGCTAAGCTGAATGAGGCCATGGCACAGGCGCCGCAGCGCTGATGTCCCCCGGCGCACTACAACACCCAGCATGCTGCGGTGTGAGCGCCAAATGCACGGGGACACAGAGTACCTTAAGGAAGCAGGGCCATGTCCCTGATGTACTCCGCTCCATCCAGCATCTTCTCCAGGGGCTGTAGATGGAGCACGGTCTCAGTGCCTGGAGACCGGTAAATCCCACTTCACCCAGAGCCCTGTAAAAAGGGATGGGGAAGGAATCAGCATGTGGGCTCCTGCCGCCGTACCCGCAATGGGTACCTCAACCTTACAAACACCTCCGACATAAGTGGGGTGAGAAGGGAGCATGCTGGGAGTCTGTATAGACCCTCTTTTCTTCCATCCGACATAGTCAGCAGCTGCTGCTGACTAAAAACAATGGAGCTATGCGTGCGTGTCTGACCTCCTTGCGCACAAAGCTAAAACTGAGGAATCCGTACTCCTACGGGAGGGTGTATAGCCAGAAGGGGAGGGGCCTTACACTTTTAAGTGTAGTTCTTTGTGCGGCCTCCAGAGGCAGTAGCTATACACCCACTGTCTGGGTCTCCCAATTAGGAGCGAAAAAGAAATGCTCAAGTTCCCGATTGACTTCCGTTACACTCTGGTCACGCTCATCCGAGCGTCCGACTGCAGGTTACAAGTACCGAACCCCACAGAATCAATCTCATCACTAAATGTGAAGGGAAAAGAAGATGCGGAGCCAGAGCCCGGCGTCTACAGTAATAGCTTAAAAGGGTTTTTCCACTTTCAGCAAGTCAATGAGGGATACGACCATTTCTCTTGAAGATTTCCTTTTTTACTTTGTATGTAATACACTCTGCAAACCCAAATTAAATCGTTACATAAATATTAATCTTTTAGTACGATTATGGACCATATTCTTCCTTTGTGGCTTATTGTTAGCCTTCATCTAGTAGTGCTACATCAGGACCTTTAAACAAAAACATTTACAAAGTTCATTCTGACGATGAGTCTTTTTTAGAAGAACACTTCTGGAGCAGTGGTTGTCATTCGCTCATATTTCCAAGAGGAATAACAGAGGAATAGAATGCAGAGGTCTAAGAAAGAGTGCTCCAACAGCGCTCTCCGGATATGGACTAAAAGCAAATCAATCAGGAGAGCCGAGAGCTTCTATGTGAGAGTACTGCACAGAACGAGTTTGGAGAAAGTGACAACATGCCACACAAGCGGACAACGAAACCAGATACCCGGACTAGTCCAGCTATACACATTAGGACTAATTCAGGGGACCCCTGTTATGTCCGTCTGGTCTCTACAACTCGTGCAATCATGTACGCGCACTAACCCAAATAATGGTTTAATTCATGAGAGCAATATTCTATGAGGACACCTAGAGTCACAGGAGGCTGATTTTTGGCCATAGAAGTCAACGGAGACCATAAAATAAATCACATCCATAAAACCCATGAGAATTACAATATCAAATAGGATTTCTGTACTAGCCATTGGACAATTGTCGACTACCAAAACAAATATCCTTATTAATGGCCCCAGGGTGCTGCGTAAAGACTGATTGGCTGCAGCAATCACATGACATTGTTTAGGTCAGGAGACCGGCAGGGAACACAGGGCTGAGAGGCAGAGTGGTGCCAGACGAGACCCTTAAGATTGCTTAAGGACCTTTGTGACATCAGCTTTTTAAGAGACCTTTGGTCACATGACGTGAAGAAGAGACAGGATAATATAATATATATATTATACACACACACACACACAATTTTTTTTAACATAAACCTGTCTCCTCATTAGCTTTTTAAGAGCCCTTTGGTCACATGATGTGATTGCTTAAGGACCTTTCTGACATATCATGTCATGTGACCAAAGGGCTCTTTAAAAAGCTGCAGAGGAGATGTGAGTGTACGATTTTATATATTATATTATATATAATAAATAAAATCGTGCACTCACATCTCCTCTGCAGCTTTTTAAGAGCCCTTTGGTCACATGACATGATATGTCATAAAGGTCCTTAAGCAATCACATCATGTGACCAAAGGGCTCTTAAAAAGCTAAAGAGGAGACAGGTTTATGTTTTAAAAAAAATAAATATATATATGTTTATACACACCTGTCTCTTCAGCTTTTTAAGAGCCCTTTGGTCACATCACATGATATGTCATAAAGGTCCTTAAGCAATCTTGTCGGGATATAAACACTGGGGGCCCTGTGAAAGTGTGCAGAATACATATTCTGTATATATTTTTCAATATTCAGCACCCTTGGTCTATCAATTAGTGGTATTATTGCCACACAGACAATAAAAACGGATCCAATACTGACATATGGTTGTAATATGGTCATCTACATGGATTACAATGTGCCTTTTTCCATACTATCATGTGCATTAATCCTGTATTTTGTTATAGCAGTGTAATCTCCCCCCACTGGCCGCATGTTGAGGGGAGGCGTTCATTATTTATAGTGACCAACCCTTGCATTGGGAAAATAAGAAAAACGGTCAGGGAATAGGCTTTGTTAAACATAATACCTGCTGAACAGCATAATGGGTTCATCATGTGTAACCAAGAATCATTGGGGTATACAGGTATGGGGTCTTGTAGCTGAGGATAGCTGTACAGTAAAGAAAAAGGATGGAAAAAGTGCAAAGAGGGCAGTATTGGGGAAATATATTAATATATAGGATGTGTACAGAAAAAAAAAAAACACACCTAAGCATTCAGAAGAACAGATCCCATACCTGTATTTCTGCAAGAATTGGGTTTTGGAGGTAAATAATGGGTTACTAAAGTTACTGTGCACATATTACAGCAGGATAACGTCTCCTATTACACAGTATGGGCGGGTAACGTGGGCATATAGAGGGGGTACTCAATGTGCACGGTTCCACCATAAGAAAGCTTGGTATAGAAACAAACCAATAGAGATTATTTCAGGTGGTAGTTGTTGGATGTGCAGAAAATATATACCTGCCCAAAATGGTGGCTGTATCATCCAAATCCTGGGCTGCTCCTTGAGTCCAGGGCCAAAAAACTCCAAATAACGTGAGCGTTTGCTCTCCTGAGCCTTTGCTCAAGGAAGGACTTAATGGTCGCAGCACAGCGGGGCAAGTTTGCTGACACTGGCAAGGATTATAGTGGACAAAGTTTAGCAATAGGTTGCAATCTTGCTTGAAGCCAGTGCTGCTTAGCATCAAGAACTTACAGCTAGAAACATTAAAGGAAACGGGAGATCAGAAGTAGGAACTGAATTGGAAAAATAAAAAAAAGCAACCCCCTTTCCTCCAATTTCCCTCGCTGCAGGCTTTCAGTCAAGTATTCAGCTTCCCACTAGGGATCTGTTAGAAGGTGCGCCTGTAGGACGCCATACCCCAATACTATCATCTGCTAAAAAGCCTAAAACAGGAGCAAACAACCACCTGATCAATGGCTGCTACTGCACTACTACAACACCCAGCATGCTGTTGAGCAAGGTACAGTGAACAGCATGCTATGGGTGGTCCGGCAGCCATAAAAGCTGAGCAGGGGGCAGCCCGACCCGACTAACCGGCTGAGTAAAAGTGAAGCGAATAGGAGGAGTCATACTCACAAGTCTTGGAGTGCTCCCGAGAGAGCATGTAGTTCGCGAGAGGCGCAGTGTAAGTTAAACACTGCAGCACAGAGTTCACAAAGCAAGTATTGCCAAGGTTTTGGAGACCAGCTCCAACCTTTTGTATCCGCTGCCATTTCAGTCTCAGTTTCTCTGCCGGGAAAAGGATCTTTTGTGGTGGATTTATGCCATCCCCAGGAACGGCCGATGCTGAAAAAACAAAATAAATACATAAAAAGATGGTGATGTGTAATGAGGCACAGATCAGGTTATGGCTGAATCAAAAAGCAAGTAAAGACCATAATATCCCAGCCAACTGCTGGTCTCCTGCCCTGAACTCCACAACCTTGGAGCATCGGCACGTAAAGCTAATACATTGGGTCGGAGAAACACAGCCAGGCTGGACACCATGCTTCAGCCTAAAAATCAGAAACTACTGGTTCTCGGGAACAGACTCCAATCACTTGATTCCATCTGATGAACATCCTTACTTAAAGGGAACCTGTCACCAGATTTGCCCTATAAACTGCAGCCAGCACCAGTGGGCTCTTATATACAGCATTCTAGAATATTGCTTATAAGAGCCCAGGCCGATCTGTAAAATCTAAAACACCACTTTTAGACTACTCACCTAGGGGGCGGTCTGGTCCGATGGGTGTCGCTGCTCTCTAATACGGGGCCTCATCTCTGCTGCGATCGATCTCTTTCTATTCTGCCCAGTGTGGATGACACGATCTATGACTTCTACACTGGCCGCCATTGAGGTCCTGCTCAGGACAGATCAAAGTCTTGTAGTGCGCATGTATGGATGTCCTTTAACCTTTCCTCGTGCCTGCGCATTACAGTACTTTGATCTGCCCTTTGCAGATTGCAATGCTGACCGATGTAGATCATGTCATCCACACTGGACGGGATAGAAGGAGGATGAAGATTGCAGTAGAGAGGAGGCAGCAGGCCAGAGGGCAGTGACAGCCATCGGACTGCATTGCCCTCCAAGTGTTTTTTTAATGTTCTAAAGAGCAACCTGAGCACTTATATAGTGTTCCAATATGCTGTATATAAGGGCTCGCTGGTGGTGGCTGCAGCTTTAGGGGCCAAATCTGGTGACAGATTCCCTTTAATAACAATCTATATAACAAATCCCAGAGGCAAGGAGACCGATATAAGAGGTGAGGTACCAATATACAACCCCCTTTGCTGGTACTAACTATCACAACATCCTGCTCTCCTTCCAGGTGAGATAATTATCTTGTATTTTTCCCCTTACTACACTCATTCATTTCAAAGTCAAACAAACTTCAAAAGTGCACGTAAGTAGACATGAACCAAGTGGCCACCAGCTCTCCAGTCTTTGAGCCAATTGTAAAGGGAAGCGGTCAGAAATGTTTACTTTCCCCATCCAACCACTAATGATTGAGTAGCCCTTTAAGAGAAAAGCCAGTCAACCCACTTGATTCCAAAGCCTGGCTCCAGCAGAAATTGCGTTTTGAAGAAGTTGTGTGGAAATGCATCATCATCAGACCCCAATGCCCTACTACCGTAGCTTCTCAGCCTTCCCCCTCCCCTGGTGAATTGTTTTTGGTACATGATCACTCATCAGTCAAATCAGCCTGGGGAGGGGGAAGGCTGAGAAGCTACGGTAGTAGGGCATTGGGGTCTGATGATGATGCATTTCCACACAACTTCTTCAAAAAAGCAACTTCTGCTGGAGCCGGCCTTCTGGATCAAATGGGTTGACTGGCTTTTCTTTTAAAGAGCTACTCAATCATTAGTGGTTGGGTGGGGAATCTGGGAGTAAAGGTTTCTGACCGGTTCTCATTACCAATGGCCCACAAAAGGATGGCTGGTGTATGGAAGTTCAAGTTAAACTATAAGTCTTTCTTATTGGAAAAATTGAAGAGCATTATCTCTCCTGGAATGAGAGCAGGATGTTGGGATTGGTAAAATAATCATAATAATGGTTGCAGGAGGGGGACACAATAACTGTTTGTGCCATTTACACTAAGGCTATGTGCGCACTAGAGCAAAATACCCGCGGATTTGCCGCGGAAATTTCTTGAGAAATGTCTGCAATCTTTGTGCAGACATTTCCCATGAAATTCTATGAGAAAAAAAAAAAAGCTGTGCGCACTGGTGCGGATTTTTCTCAAGAAAGTTTCGGTGCGGAAATTTCTCGAGAAACTTTCTTGAGAAAATGAACATGTCCATTAAATCCGCAGGTATCCCGCGGATTTCTGCAGTACAGCCTGCAAAAATCCGCAGGGAACCACCCGCGGGAAAATCGCGGCAATTTCGCGGCAATTCCGCGGCAAATCCGCATGCGGTTTTGCCGCGGATTTTTTCCGGAGTTCAGCAAATCTTCACTCCCAGAAGTTTCTCGAGAAGATTTTCTCGAGAAACTTCACATCTCTAGTGCGCACATAGCCTAAGACTGTGGAGCGGTCCCCAAACAAGGCAAGCATAGGATGAGGACTGATCTACTTCGTAGAAATACACAAACATACAGTATAGCATTTTCTGGCCTTTAATGGAATGCTGGCCAAAAACAAGCAATCATTACCCCCCCCCAAAAAGAAAATAACCCCCCCCCCCCCAAAAACCAAGCAACAACTTAAATTCTGCTATAAAGACAGAGGGTCCTAAACCCGTATTCCATGATGTTCTGACACGTACTGCTGATGCAGACACTACTGTCAACTTAATGTTTTGGCTGCAGATGCCTTTCAACATGGCAGGGGCACATATAGGGTGTCTGTGTCCAGATCATTAACCGGATTGCTCCATCTGTGCTTTAATGCCAAAAAAGCATTGATCCAATGGGGAAGGGGGTGGGGGCTGAGTATAGGGGAGGATATTTCCCCTCCCCGCTCATCTTCTAAGGTATTGTTCCTTTGAAAAGTAGGCACTGACTATTACAATTTTTTTGGAGAATATACTGTTTAGGGACACTGAAAAGGGGTATATTACTACTTTTTTAGGGTATTGCAGGACAAAGATTACCTTCTAAAGGGTACGCTGAGTATTAATACTTGTAAAGGGGACATCACTACTTTTGAAAGGCCACTAAAGTAGCATTACATTAAAGAGGAGGCCATTGCTACTTTATAAAGTTGGCACACCGGGCATTAATAGAACTGAAGCGCCATCACTGATCAATAGGGGAGGACTTTGGGGATTATTACTTTAAAAAGGGAGCATTATATCACCTTAAATAGAGGTAAACAGGGGAGCTTCTAAGATTTATTTGCATCGGTTATGGGTTTCAAGGTAAGAAATGTTGGGGTACCCCTGCTATAAAGCAGATCACCTAAAATGTATAGGTCTATTATGTAATACATTTGGCTTCGTAAGACAGCAAGACATGAATTTACACATATTGCCAACGTAACAGCTTTTTAATCAGTTACAAGTAGGTGTAAAGAAAAAAACAACCCAAAACATATGGCCATTACTTCTCCTTGGAAACATGAAAAGAAATCTGCACGAGGCAGGTCTTACGTGGATCGCTCTGCTCTGAAGGCACATGCTTTTCAGGAACATATGAGCTTGAATACACGGCAGCGCCGGGTACTGGTCCAAGAGGGATTTTAGCTGGGGATGATCCGACACCCCAAATTGGCGAACCTGTGTCTTTGTCTACGGATGATGGTGCCATTGGCTTGTAAAGCTGGTTCCGGCATGTTGCAGTCACTGAAGACACTTTATCTATTATGGTCATGTTTTGACCACTGGAAAGAGGCAGAGAAGAAAAGATTAGATTTTTATTTATTTTTTAAATACTTCAGCCCCATCAAAACAATTATATTGTTTTCAATTTAATTAAAATGAAGTAACTTGGATGAAGGTTTCTAAAACCAGACCAATATATAATAAAAGGGCACTGCACCCCCTGCGGATTCTACATTGCCGCACTCATGGCCACTGATCCACAAGAAGTACTCCCCTAGAAGTAATGCAGAAGGGTCTGTCACAGAGAGGGGGGGGACGACAAGGCTTAGAATTTTGCAGAAAGAGTTAATATTCCTAAATAATCCCGATCCAACGCTTTGCAAGGAATACCATCTCCACACACCCGTCACCATGATCAATGTCAGCCACCAGAAAGTGTCGCTCCAGGACCCAGGCATCTATGGAGTCTGGGCGCATTGTCTAGTAAGAGGTGTATGGAGTCTTATTGGCAATGATTCATGGGAAATAAGTATGCAAATCAGCATACGTCACTACGTAAGGAGCACCTAAGAGAGTAGCAACCCTACAAGGCCATGTCCGCCTCTTCGGTGAGACTTCTCCCATCAAATTTATGATCTTAAAATGGAATACTTATTAGTTTAAAAATGAGCCCATGGGTGGTCTTAAAATAACAAGTACCTCCCAAATGCCCACACCATTCCTTGCCCAATATTTCGGGATTTTGAGAGCATGCTTGAAATGTAAGCCCTACTCCAAAAATAAGCCCTAGTAACATAATATATACAGTACTATACAGTGTGTCCACCGCCATTAACTTGAGAACGGTGGCAGCTATAGGCATAGAAGTGGTGTCTAGGTATAGTAAAGTAGGCATGCGCTACGCAATGAACCCACCTATAGCGCCATCTGGTGGAAAACAACGGAGTTAGCATTTTTATCCCAAAAATGGAACGAGATACAGAAAAAAAGTGAATTACAAAGTTGTAGGGCATCATCAGTTCAATGTGAATTGACACCTTGCATACAGAAATGCTATGATTAGAACGTGTAAAACGTGCGTACGTATGGTCGCGATCTCCAACACGGAGACGTTGCGAGACGCTGACTAATGGAGCACTTAACTGTCACTAAGCTCACTAATGGGAATCGTGACCAAGGGGGATGGAGAGGAAAGACATGACCCCCCCCCCAATAATTACAATGGATGGGAAATTAAAACGGTCGGCTTACACACGGATGAGTCGTGCTGGAGAAAACAGCGTAACAGAGGTCTGTTAGGCAACCCTTTGAACAATCCCATTTACTGTACAGTATGTACTATTAGCAGTCTACAGTATTTCGTCAGGTAGGATGTTGCACACTTATTTGCATAATAGGGTAATTACCCGTTTTACACGTTCTTATAGCATTTCTGTATGCAAGGTGTTGATTTGTATTGATGATGCCCTACAACTTTGTAATTCACTATTTTTCTCTCTCTCGTTCCGTTTTCAAGATAAAAATGCTAACTCCGTTGTTTTCCACCAGGTGGCGCTATAGGTGGTTTCATTGTGTAGCGCATGGATACTTTACTATACCTAGACACCACTTCTATGCCTATAGCTGCCGCTGTTCTCAAGTTAATGGCGGTGGACAGGATATGGGTGGACACACTGTGTAT
>NC_134359.1:253434040-253536910 GCF_048569485.1 Anomaloglossus baeobatrachus | reverse complement strand
GTCAGTGCCGGCCCTCCTCCTCCTCCCCCCAGTGTCAGTGCCGGCCCCTCCCTCCTCCTCCCCCAGTGTCAGTGCCGGCCCTCCCCTCCCTCCTCCCCCAGTGTCAGTGCCGGCCCTCCCTCCTCCTCCCCCAGTGTCAGTGCCAGGCCCTCCCTCCTCCTCCCCCAGTGTCAGTGCCGGCCCTCCCTCCTCCTCCCCCAGTGTCAGTGCCGGCCCTCCCTCCTCCTCCCCAGTGTCAGTGCGGCCCTCCCTCCCTCCCTCCCCCAGTGTCAGTGCCGGCCCTCCCTCCTCCTCCCCCAGTGTCAGTGCCGGCCCTCCCTCTCCTCCCCCAGTGTCAGTGCCGGCCCTCCCTCCTCCTCCCCAGAGTGCCGGCCCTCCCTCCTCCTCCCCCAGTGTCAGTGCCGGCCCTCCCTCCTCCTCCCCCAGTGTCAGTGCCGGCCCCTCCCTCCTCCTCCCCCAGTGTCAGTGCCGGCCTCCCTCCTCCTCCCCAGTGTCAGTGCCGGCCCTCCCTCCTCCTCCCCCAGTGTCAGTGCGGCCCTCCCTCCTCCTCCCCAGTGTCAGTGCCGGCCCCTCCCTCCTCCTCCCCCAGTGTCAGTGCCGGCCCTCCCTCCTCCTCCCCCAGTGTCAGTGCCGGCCCTCCCTCCTCCTCCCCCAGTGTCAGTGCCGGCCCTCCCTCCTCCTCCCCAGTGTCAGTGCCGGCCCTCCCTCTCCTCCCCCAGTGTCAGTGCCGGCCCTCCCTCCCTCCTCCCCCAGTGTCAGTGCCGGCCCTCCCTCCTCCTCCCCCAGTGTCAGTGCCGGCCCTCCCTCCTCCTCCCCCAGTGTCAGTGCCGGCCCTCCCTCCTCCTCCCCCAGTGTCAGTGCCGGCCCTCCCTCCTCCTCCCCCAGTGTCAGTGCCGGCCCTCCCTCCTCCTCCCCCAGTGTCAGTGCCGGCCCTCCCTCCTCCTCCCCAGTGTCAGTGCCGGCCCTCCCTCCTCCTCCCCCAGTGTCAGTGCCGGCCCTCCCTCCTCCTCCCCCAGTGTCAGTGCCGGCCCTCCCTCCTCCTCCCCCAGTGTCAGTGCCGGCCCTCCCTCCTCCTCCCCAGTGTCAGTGCCGGCCCTCCCTCCTCCTCCCCCAGTGTCAGTGCCGGCCCTCCCTCCTCCTCCCCCAGTGTCAGTGCCGGCCCTCCCTCCTCCTCCCCCAGTGTCAGTGCCGGCCCTCCCTCCTCCTCCCCCAGTGTCAGTGCCGGCCCTCCCTCCTCCTCCCCCAGTGTCAGTGCCGGCCCTCCCTCCTCCTCCCCCAGTGTCAGTGCCGGCCCTCCCTCCTCCTCCCCAGTGTCAGTGCCGGCCCCTCCTCCTCCCCCATGGTCAGTCAGGCCGGCCCTCCCTCCTCCTCCCCCAGTGTCAGTGCCCGGCCCTCCCTCCTCCTCCCCAGTGTCCAGTGCCGCCGCCCTCCCTCCTCCTCCCCCAGTGTCAGTGCCGGCCCTCCCTCCTCCACCCCAGTGTCAGTGCCGGCCCTCCCTCCTCCTCCCCCAGTGTCAGTGCCGGCCCTCCCTCCTCCTCCCCAGTGTCAGTGCCGGCCCTCCCTCCTCCTCCCCAGTCAGTCCCCTCCCTCCCCCCCAGTGTCAGTGCCGGCCCTCCCTCCTCCTCCCCCAGTGTCAGTGCCGGCCCTCCCTCCTCCTCCCCAGTGTCAGTGCCGGCCTCCCTCCTCCTCCCCCAGTGTCAGTGCCGGCCCTCCCCTCCTCCTCCCCAGTGTCAGTGCCGGCCCTCCCTCCTCCTCCCCCAGTGTCAGTGCCCGGCCCTCCCTCCTCCTCCCCCTGTCAGTGCCGGCCCTCCCTCCTCCTCCCCAGTGTCAGTGCCGGCCCTCCCATCCTCCTCCCCCAGTGTATGCGCCCTCCCTCCTCCTCCCCCAGTGTCAGTGCCGGCCCCCTCTCCCCAGTCCCTCCTCCCCCCAGTGTCAGTGCCGGCCCTCCCTCCTCCTCCCCATGTCAGTTGCCGGCCCTCCCTCCTCCTCCCCCCAGTGTCAGTGCCGGCCCCTCCCTCCTCCTCCCCCAGTGTCAGTGCCGGCCCTCCCTCCTCCTCCCCAGTGTCAGTGCCGGCCCTCCCTCCTCCTCCCCCAGTGTCAGTGCCGGCCTCCCTCCTCCTCCCCCAGTGTCAGTGCCGGCCCTCCCTCCTCCTCCCCCAGTGTCAGTGCCGGCCCTCCCTCCTCCTCCCCCAGTGTCAGTGCCGCCCTCCCTCCTCCTCCCCCAGTGTCAGTGCCAGTCCGCCCTCCTCTCCCCCAGTGTCAGTGCCGGCCCTCCATCCTCCTCCCCAGTGTCAGTGCCGGCCCTCCCTCCTCCTCCCCCAGTGTCAGTGCCGGCCCTCCCTCCTCCTCCCCCAGTGTCAGTGCCGGCCCTCCCTCTCCTCCCCCAGTGTCAGTGCCGGCCCTCCCTCCTCCTCTCCCAGTGTCAGTGCCGCACACACGCCTCCATCCCCGCTTGGAGCCGCACTGTGAGGAAACCTCCGCTTCCACCTCCTTTCCCCCATGTGTCTCGGTCACACACTGCGGCCGCTGACAGGTCTGCCGCACAGTAGCAGCGAAGAGCCAGCACAATGGGCAGAGCAGCCGGCGGCCTACACAGCCAGCACAGGCCTCACCATGGAGACCGGCATTGCCGCGCTCCGGCACCGCTCTGACGTACGCGCCAGCTCCCCGCCCCCTCACACCGCACCCCCGCTACCTGAGATTGCAGTAACCGTCCCTACTCCCGCCGCGCGGCCCCGGCCTCCTCCATAGCCGCCTGTATCTGCCGGGGGAAGTGTCCGCACAATGACGTTTTTCTTACCCCGCCTATATCCGGGTAACCACGGAAACGAGGCGGACACTCGTACAGGGCGGCGCTATCGTGAAAGGTTTGCCCCGGGAGCCAATAAGCATCGTCACTTTCTATTCGTCCGTGGGTAGACAAAAGGCGTCGGAACGGGCCTATCAGAGGAGGGGATGTTGGTGACGTCGTAGTCATGTGACCTGGTAGTTGGAGAAGCACGTGACTTCCCGTCTGCGTATCACGTCAGAGTCTGTGAGAACAGGCGGGAGAATGCAGCAGAGCCGGAGGTGTGAGGAGGACACATTCCAGGGTGCAGTGTCTGCTCATAGTGTATGGAGCGCTTCACATTCATAGTCTCTTCCTCATAGCATTAGTGCAAGGTATTTTATATAGTGGGGAGGTGCTAATTATAGGACTATTAATACTCAGGGTTAGGCTATTTGGACACATTGCATTGCATTGAAATATCTGCATCTGGTAGGAAAAACGTGCGTTTTTTGCCGCGATTTGTGAGCTTTGATGCGTTTTTTTTCATTCCTTTTGGTAAAACGCAGCTAAAATCCCCCCAAAAAAAATTCTGGATATGTGCGCAAACCTTCAGGACTCTGACATGTGAATTGTTTCTGCCATTTGGGTTTTGCACTGCAAAGCTGAGTTTTTGACCAAAGTTCTGCAACAAAAAGGCTGCAGTTTGAACTGCATAGTGCGGACAAGAAACCCAAATTCCCATAGACTTTGCTTGAAAAGCAGAACACAACTATTTTGGCATTAAACGCTGCAGTTGAAAAAGCAGCAAAAAAGCAGGTAAAAAGCAAAGTGCGCACATAGCCTAACCGTTGCAGGAACCGTTATATTCCTCAGACTTCTATTAGCTACGGATAGTCTTGCATTGCATCCGCCCCGCGGCGCATCAGTTTTGACGCTGTCCGCGAGTGAGCGTCGGGCGGATGGACCGCTGCATGTAGTGTTTTCTGCACTTGGCGGAGTGTCAAAAAAACGCAACCTGCAGGATTCCGTCGGCGTCCGTTGTTTTTATAATGGACGCCTATGGTGGCGGATTCAGTTAGAATCCGTCATTTGACGGATTCCGTTAACGCATCCGTCTTTACACAACTGCGCATGCTCAGATGTGTAAAGTCAAGGAAAAAAACCTACAACGGATTGTGTTATTTTGTACGATCCGTAGCATCCGTTGCATCCATCACCCAACGCAATGCTACAGAAGCCGTCCAACGCAAGTGTGAAACTAGCCTTATGAGGATTTCCTTGCAGATTTGTGAAAATCTGCAAGCAAAACTGAACCATGTGCACACAGCTTTATCCGCCAGGGAACAAGAATCCTTCCCAAATTCAGGATTCCCGGAGATGGCGTTTGTTTTCCGGCAGCGCCCAAGACGGGGGATGTGGCAAATCTGGCGCCTTTGAACAGCAGCGGGATCAATGAGATGTCACAATCCGTAGAGTAAAGTCACCTCGGGTCTGCAGCAGAAACTGACCCTGTGTACTGTACTGTGGATTTCCCCTCCTTGTAATGCAAAAGACGTAGAAAGTAGCGTATCACTCGGGGGGGGGAGGGGTCATACAGTTTTGTTTTTTGGCTTAAATTCTGCACCAAAATTCACGCACAGATAAAGAGCCTCAAATCTGCAACAAACTTCCATTCATCTGGATAAGAAAACGCCCTTAGGCCATGTGCCCAAGAGAGAAAATACCCACAGACTTTTTGGCAGGTATATCCGCAGGTTCACGCAGCAGCTCCCTGGAATCTGCAGCTATCCATTGATGCGGTATTTCTGCGGAAGAGTTGCGGTAAACGTGCAGATTTTTTGCAGAATTCTCGCCCTGTATCTCCATAGTTGAAGAAGGGAATTTTGTTTACTTACCGTAAATTCCTTTTCTTCTAGCTCCAATTGGGAGACCCAGCCAATTAGTTTTCAATTGGGTGTATAGCTACCTGCCTCCGGAGGCCACACAAAGCATTACACTAAAAGTGTAAGGCCCCTCCCCTTCCTGCCTATACACCCCCCGTGGGATCACGGGTTCCTCAGTTTTAGTGCCAAAGCAAGGAGGAAAGCCAATAACTGTTTAAGAACAAATTCAATCCGAAGGAACATCGGAGAACCGAAACCATTCAACATGAACAACATGTGTACCCGAACAAACAAAAATCCCTAAGCAAACAGGGCGGTGCTGGGTCTCCCAATTGGAGCTAGAAGAAAAGGAATTTACGGTAAGTCAAACAAAATTCCCTTCTTCTTTGTCGCTCCTAATTGGGAGACCCAGACAATTGGGACGTCCAAAAGCAGTCCCTGGGTGGGTATAATAACCCCTAGTGATAGGACCGTAAAACAGCCCAACCCTACAGGTGGGCCGTCGCCGCCTGAAGGACTTGTCTACCTAGGCTGGCGTCCGCCGAAACGTAGGTATGCACTTGATAGTGTTGGTAAAAGTGTGCAGACTCGACCAGGTAGCCGCCTGGCACACCTGCTGAGCCGTGGCCTGGTGTCGTAATGCCCAGGACGCACCCACGGCTCTGGTAGAATGGGCCTTCAGCCCTGACGGGAACCGGAAGCCCAGCAGAACGGTAGGCTTCAAGAATTGGTTCCTTGATCCACCGAGCTAGGGTGGATTTGGAAGCTTGCGACCCTTTGCGCTGACCAGCGACAAGGACAAAGAGTGCATCCGAGCGGCGCAGGGGCGCCGTGCGGGAAATGTAGATCCTGAGTGCTCTCACGAGATCCAACAAATGCAAATCCTTTTCAATTGATGAACTGGATGAGGGCACAAGGAAGGCAAGGAGATATCCTGATTTAAGATGAAACGGGGATACCACCCTTAGGGAGAAACTCCGGAATAGGGCGCAAAACCACCTTGTCCTGGTGAATCACCAGGAAGGGAGATTTGCATGACAGCGCTGCTAGCTCGGACACTCTCCGGAGAGACGTGACCGCAACTAGAAAGGCCACTTTCTGTGAAAGGCGAGAAAGGGAAACATCCCTCATAGGCTCGAAAGGCGGCTTCTGAAGAACAATTAGAACCCTGTTCCGATCCCAGGGCTCTAACGGCCGCTTGTAAGGAGGGACGATATGACAGACCCCTTGCAGGAACGTGCGTACCTGAGGAAGTCGTGCTGGGCGCTTCTGAAAAAATACAGATAGCGCTGAGACTTGCCCCTTGAGGGAGCTGAGCGCCAAACCTTTTTCCAACCCGGATTGCAGGAAGGAAAGGAAAGTAGGCAAACTAAATAGCCAGGGAGAGACTCTCTGAGCAGAGCACCAAGACAAGAATATTTTCCACGTCCTGTGGTATATCTTGGCGCAGGTAGGTTCTCAGGCCTGTCTCATGGTGGCCATGACCTCTTGAGACAATCCTGAACCCGCTAGGATCCAGGACTCAATGGCCATACAGTCAGGTTCAGGGCCGCAGAATTCTGATGGAAAAAACGTCCCTTGAGACAGCAAGTCTGGTCGGTCTGGTAGTGCCCACGGTTGGCCTACCGCGAGGTGCCACAGATCCGGGTACCACGACCTCCTTGGCCAGTCTGGAGCGACGAGGATGGTGCGGCGGCAGTCGGACCTGATCTTGCGCAGCACTCTGGGCAACAGGGCCAGAGGTGGAAACACATAAGGAAGCCGGAACTGCGACCAATCTTGAACTAAGGCATCTGCCGCCAGAGCTCGGTGATCGTGAGACCGTGCCATGAAAACTGGGACCTTGTTGTTGTGCCGGGACGCCATTAGGTCGACGTCCGGCATCTCCCAGCGGCGACAGATCTCTTAAAACACGTCCGTGTGAAGAGACCATTCCCCTGCGTCCATACCCTGGCGACTGAGGAAGTCTGCTTCCCAGTTGTCCATGCCTGGGATGTGAACTGCGGATATGGTGGAGGCCGTGGCTTCCACCCACGTCAGAATCCGCCTGACTTCCTGGAAGGCTTGCCGACTGCGAGTTCCTCCTTGGTGGTTGATGTATGCCACCGCTGTGGAGTTGTCCGACTGAATACGGATCTGCTTGCCTTCCAGCCACTGCTGGAAGGCTGGTAGGGCAAGATACACTGCTCTGATCTCCAGAACATTGATCTGAAGGGTGGACTCTTGCTGAGTCCACGTACCTTGAGCCCTGTGTGGAGAAAGACTGCTCCCCACCCTGACAGACTCGCATCTGTCGTCACTACCGCTCAGGATGGAGGTAGGAAGGATTTCCCTTTCGACAATGAGGTGGGAAGCAGCCACCATCGAAGAGAATCCTTGGCCGCCTGAGAGAGAGAGACGTTGCTGTCGAGGGACGTCGACCTCCGTCCCATTGGCGGAGAATGTCCATTGTAGTGGACGCAGATGAAACTGCGCGAAAGGGACTGCCTCTATTGCTGCCACACCTTCCCTATGAAGTGCATGAGGCGTCTCAAGGGGTGTGACTGACCTTGAAGGAGAGATTGCACCCCTGTGCAATGGACGCTATTTGACAAGCGGAAGCTTCACTACCGCTGAGAGAGTATGAAACTCCATGCCAAGATATGTTATCGACTGGGTCGGGGTTAGATTCGACTTGGAAAGTTGATGATCCACCCGAAACCCTGGAGGGTCTCCAGCGCCACGTTCAGGCTGTGTTGGCATGCCTCTTGAGAAGGCGCCTTGACCAGCAGATCGTCTAAGTAAGGGATCACGGAGTGTCCCTGAGAGTGTAGGACTGCAACTACAGCTGCCATGACTTTGGTGAAGACCCGTGGGGCTGTCGCCAGACGAAAAGGCAGGGCTACGAACTGAAGGTGTTCGTCTCCTATAATGAAGCGTAGAAAACGCTGATGCTCTGGAGCAATCGGTACGTGGAGATAAGCATCCTTGATGTCTATCGATGCTAGGAAATGTCCTTGAGACATTGCGGCGATGACGGATCGGAGGGATTCCATCCGGAACCGTCTGGTTCTCACGTGGATGTTGAGAAGTTTTAGGTCCAGAACGGGACGGAAAGACCCGTCCTTTTTTGGTACCACAAACAAATTGGAGTAAAAACCGTAGACCTTGCTCTTGAAGGGGAACAGGGATCACCACTCCTTCCGCCTTTAGAGTGCATACCGCCTGTAGGAGCGCATCGGCTCGGTCGGGAGGCGGAGACGTTCTGAAGAATCGAGTTGGAGGACGAGAACTGAACTCTATCCTGTACCCCGTGAGACAGAATGTCTCGCACCCAACGGTCTCAGACCTGTGGCAGCCAAATGTCGCCAAAGCGGGAGAGCCTGCCACCGACCGAGGATGCGGAGGGAGGAGGCCGGAAGTCATGAGGAAGCCGCCTTGGTAGCGGGTCTTCCGGCTGTCTCTTTTGGGCGTGATTGAGTCCGCCAAGAATCTGAACTCCTCTGATCCCTTTGAGTCCTTTTGGACGAGGAGAATTGGACCTGCCCGAACCTCGAAAGGACCGAAACCCCGACTGTCCCCTCCTCTGTTGGGGTTTGTTTTGTCTGGGCTGAGGTAAGGATGAATCCTGACCCTTGGACTGTTTAATGATTTCATCAAGCGTCGCCAAACAGCCGGTCACCCGAAAATGGCAACTGGTTAAACATTTTTAGGAAAACAGAATCTGCTTTCATTCCCTTAACCACAAGGCTCTGCGTAAAACCACGGAGTAGGCAGATGCCACTTGCCGTACGGCTCGTAGAGTCCAGGACAGCATTAATCGCGTAAGACGCAAATGCAGACATTTGAGAGGTTAAGGTGTGCCACCTGCGGAACAGATGTACGTGTGACCGTGTCAATCTGTGCAAGACCAGCTGAAATAGCTTGGAGTGCCCATACGGCTGCGAATGCAGGAGCAAACGACGCGCCGATAGCCTCATAGATGGATTTCAACCAGAGCTCCATCTGTCTGTCAGTGGCATCTTTTAGTGCAGCCCCATCCTCCATTGCAACTATGGATCTAGCCGCAAGGCTGGAGATAGGGGGATCCACCTTGGGACACTGGGTCCAGCTCTTGACCACGTCAGGAGGAAAGGGATAACGTGTATCCTTAAGCCGATTGGAGAAACACTTATCTGGATAAGCGTGGTGTTTCTGGAGTGACTCTCTAAAGTCAGAATGGTCCAGAAAAGTACTTAATCTCCGCTTGGGAAATCTGAAAAGGAATTTCTCCTGCTGTGAAGCTGACTCCTCCACTGGAGGAGCTGGGGGAGAAATATCCAACACTTTATTGATGGACGCGATAGATTGTTCACTATGGCGTCACCATCAGGAGTATCTAGATTGAGAGCGGTCTCAGGGTCAGAATCCTGATCAGCTATTTCCGTCTCATCACACAGAGAATCCTCCTGCTGAGAGCCTGACCAGTGAGATGATGTAGAGGGCCGCTCATAGCGAGCCCTCTTAGGCTGTCTGGGACTGTCGTCCGTGTCAGAGCCATCACCCTGGGATGCGTGGGACACCCCCGGAGCTGTTCCAACTGAGGGGGGCCAGGGAGCAATGAATCAACAGTGCTCATGTCTGAGTTACTGGTCTAGACTGCAAAGTTTCTAGAATCTGAGGCATAGTCACAGATAATCTATCCGCAAAAATTGCAAACTCTGTCCCCGTCACCTGGACAGTATTCACAGGTGGATCTCTCTGGACACCTCCAGCAGAGGCCCTGGCCGAGCAGGGAGCACAGGGTCCGAACACTGCACACAATGGGGGTCAGTGGACCCTGCTGTAGAACAGCCGCACAAGCGGTGCAAGCAGCATAGAAAGCCTGTGCCTTGGCACCCCTGTTTTTTGCGGACGACATGCTATATTCTCCTCCAGGAGGGTATATAGCCAAGAATCACCAGCGACTTAGTGCAATGTATAGCATGCATGCATAAAAATACAAATGAACACTTTCACTAGTGGGGTCAGCACCGGAGGGTGCCGCTTACCGCCCGCTAAGAGCGGGTGTGTAGTCGCCAGAATCCCGTGCCTGGGTGTCCCAGAACTTGTCTCCCCTTTCCAGCTCAGCCTGCACATCAGGAATGGCTGCCGGCGTTCTGTGAAGAGGGGCGGACCGTGGGCGTGCCTCAGACAAAGTGCGGGAAACTGGCTTCCCACTGTGCTCAATGTGAGGGCTGGAGTATGTAAAGCAGATTCCAGCCCTCGGCGCTGACTTTCTGTATAGCGTCCCGCCCTTCCCATGACTGGCAGGCCTGGGGGCGGGAACGAAACGGAACTAGGCCGCAAAAGCCGGGGACTCTAGTAAAAAGCGCGGCCGACAAATCTGCACGGCCAGCGCGGAAGTCCCCGGCGCACCACAAGTCCCAGCCGCGTCACAGTAAAAACTGTCAGCAGGGGCCGGCGCGGCAGTTCCCCACACACTAACTCCCTTAGCAAGCTGTGGAAGTGTGGCACAAGCGCAGCAGCGCTATTGTCCCCGGCGCACTAACACACCCAGCAATGCTGCAGTGTGTGCGCGGTCTGTACGGGGACACAGAGTACCTTGGCGTAGCAGGGCCCTGTCCCTGACGAAACTCCGCTCCATATCCAGCAGATTCCCCAGGGGCTGTGGACGGAGCACGGTCTCTGTGCCTGGAGACCGGTAAATCCCACTTCACCCAGAGCCCTAAGGGGGATGGGGAAGGATGCAGCATGTGGGCTCCAGCCTCTGTACCCGCAATGGGTACCTCAACCTTAACAAACACCGCCGACACAAAGTGGGGTGAGAAGGGAGCATGCTGGGGACCCTAGTATGGGTCCTCTTTTCTTCCATCCGACATAGTCAGCAGCTGCTGCTGACTAAAACAGTGGAGCTATGCGTGGATGTCTGACCTCCTTCGCACAAAGCTTGAAAACTGAGGAACCCGTGATCCCACGGGGGGTGTATAGGCAGAAGGGGAGGGGCCTTACACTTTTAAGTGTAATGCTTTGTGTGGCCTCCGGAGGCAGTAGCTATACACCCAATTGAAAACTAATTGGCTGGGTCTCCCAATTAGGAGCGACAAAGAAAGGCAGTTATTCCGCATGAATAATTGACATGCAGTTACGTGCGGCTGCAGGAAATCCGCAGCCCGCAAAAAAACGCAGAATGGATGCAGGACTCCCCTAAATCCCATAGGATAACACGGGGAGTGTCTGTACTTGACTTAAACCTGCGGATTTATCTGGAAAATCCAGATAAATCCGCAGGTTTTTCACGACAAAATCCGTGGGTACATTGTCCTTGTCCCGTGGGCACATGGCCTTAGGCACGTTGCTGATTTTCCCTGTTACTCCCAGGCTGCCATAACCCAACCTATGTGATGGCAAAAGGGCCACATCCTACCACACACCGGAAATGCAAACTCGACCATGTGCAAAACTAATAAATAAAATATTTATTTCAAGATAGCAAAAGGGTAATAAAAAAACATGAACTTTGTGGTGTGTAAAAGTGTTTTTGTTTTTTTAGTTTCTTTTTACATATGTAGGATAAATCCAACAATGCAGTCTGTTGTGAATAAAACCTAGGGGTTTGGCTACTGTGGTCATGTAGAACCATAAAACCTTTAATCCACTTGTTTCCTTGTAGGCACCTCTTGCCCCCTGTGCCCCCACATGTGTATTACTCAGAAGTCGATCAGGTCCAGGCTGGCCAGGTGCCTCATCGTTGGCCGCCCGTGAGGACAGTTCCATGGTTGCTCAATTTCTCCCATGTGATCCACCAGTTTCCTCATTTCATGGGTCTTTAAGGCTGTACCAATCATTACCTGATGGCAAAAAACAAACAAACCATGAAACCTTACTGGGGTATTGCAAGAATCAAAAGTTATTTCTGAGGGGGTCTGACAGCTGGGACATCCGGTCTGGTGAGGCCGATCAGTAGTGCAATTGTTAAAGGCATATTCCAGAATTGAACATTTTTTCCTATCCTTACTGATCGCTCAGGGTTTGACCACTAGGACTGGCGACAATCGCTCGAACAGTCCGATCTTGAACGGAGCAAAGGTTCCCAGGCTCAACCTCCACTTCATATATTGTCTACGAGACTGCTGGAGAAGGAGTCGTCCAATTCTGCAGAGCCCTCAACTTTTAAAGTTGGAGAAACATCTGATTTAGGTTTTGTTTTTTGGTCTTTTTTCAAGACTTGAAGCTGTGATTGCTTCTTCTCTATTCTCCAAGAATAATTGCACTATACAGTGTGTCCACCCATATCCTGTCCACCGCCATTAACTTGAGAACGGCAGCAGCTATAGGCATAGAAGTGGTGTCTACGTATAGTAAAGTAGCCATGTCCTACGCAATGAAACCACCTATAAAAGCACCACCTGGTGGAAAACAACGGAGTTAGCATTGTTATCTCGAAAATGGAACAAGATAGAGAAGAAGGGAATTTTGTTTACTTACCGTAAATTCCTTTTCTTCTAGCTCCAATTGGGAGACCCAGACAATTGGGTGTATAGCTACTGCCTCCGGAGGCCACACAAAGTATTACACTTAAAAGTGTAAGGCCCCTCCCCTTCTGGCTATACACCCCCCCCGTGGGATCACGGGCTCCTCAGTTTTAGTGCAAAAGCAAGAAGGAGGAAAGCCAATAACTGTTTTAAATACAAATTCAACCCGAGAAACAGCCTCGGAGAACTGAACTGTTCAACATGAACAACATGTGCACCCGAAAAAAACAAACTTCCTAAGAAAACAGGGCGGGTGCTGGGTCTCCCAATTGGAGCTAGAAGAAAAGGAATTTACGGTAAGTAAACAAAATTCCCTTCTTCTTTGTCGCTCCTAATTGGGAGACCCAGACAATTGGGACGTCCAAAAGCAGTCCCTGGGTGGGTAAAAGAATACCTCGTGATAGGGCCGTCAAACAGCCCTTTCCTACAGGTGAGCCACCGCCGCCTGAAGGACTTGTCTACCTAGGCCGGCATCCGCCGAAGCGTAGGTATGCACCTGATAATGCTTGGTAAAAGTGTGCAGACTCGACCAGGTAGCCGCCTGGCACACCTGCTGAGCCGTAGCCTGGTGCCGTAATGCCCAGGACGCACCCACGGCTCTGGTAGAATGGGCTTTCAGTCCTGATGGAATCGGAAGCCCAGCCGAACGGTAGGTGTGAAGAATTGGTTCCTTGATCCACCGCGCAAGGGTGGATTTGGAAGCTTGCGACCCTTTACGCTGACCAGCGACAAGGACAAAGAGTGCATCCGAGCGGCGCAGAGACGCCGTGCGGGAAATGTAGATCCTGAGTGCTCTCACCAGATCCAATAAATGCAAACCCTTTTCAAATTGGTGAACTGGATGCGGACACAAAGACGGTAAAGTGATATCTTGATTGAGATGAAAGGAAGATACCACCTTGGGAAGAAATTCTGGAATTGGACGCAGAACTACCTTGTCCTGGTGAAACACCAGGAATGGAGATCTGCATGATAACGCCGCCAGCTCGGACACTCTCCGAAGAGACGTGACCGCCACTAGAAAGGCCACTTTCTGTGAAAGACGAGAAAGGGAAACCTCCTTCATAGGCTCGAAAGGCGGCTTCTGGAGAGCAATTAGAACCTTGTTCAGGTCCCAGGGCTCCAACGGCCGCCTGTAAGGGGGGACGATATGACAAACCCCTTGCAGGAACGTGCGTACCTGAGGAAGTCGCGCCAGGCGTTTCTGAAAAAATACGGATAGCGCGGAGACTTGACCTTTAAGGGAGCCAAGCGACAAACCTTTTTCCAACCCAGACTGCAGGAAGGAAAGAAAAGTAGGCAATGCAAAAGGCCAGGGAGAAACTCCCTGAGCAGAGCACCAAGATAGGAATATCCTCCACGTCCTGTGGTAGATCTTGGCGGAGGATGGCTTCCTAGCCTGTCTCATGGTGGCAACCACTTCATGAGATAAACCTGAGGCCGCTAGGATCCAGGACTCAATGGCCACACAGTCAGGTTCAGGGCCGCAGAATTCAGATGGAAAAACGGCCCTTGAGACAGCAAGTCTGGACGGTCTGGTAGTGCCCACGGATGGCCTACCGTGAGGTGCCACAGATCCGGGTACCACGACCTCCTTGGCCAGTCTGGAGCGACGAGAATGGCGCGGCGGCAGTCGGACCTGATTTTGCGGAGCACTCTGGGCAACAATGCCAGAGGTGGGAACACATACGGTAGCCGGAACTGCGACCAATCTTGAACTAAGGCGTCTGCCGCCAGAGCTCGGTGATCGTGAGACCGTGCCATGAAAACCGGGACTTTGTTGTTGTGCCGTGACGCCATCAGGTCGACGTCCGGCATCCCCCAGCGGCGACAGCTCTCCTGAAACACGTCCGGGTGAAGGGACCATTCCCCTGCGTCCATGCCCTGGCGACTGAGAAAGTCTGCTTCCCAGTTTTCTACGCCTGGGATGTGGACTGCGGATATGGTGGATGCCGTGTCTTCCACCCACGTCAGAATCCGCCGGACTTCCTGGAAGGCTTGCCGACTGCGTGTTCCCCCTTGGTGGTTGATGTATGCCACCGCTGTGGAGTTGTCCGACTGAATTCGGATCTGCTTGCCTTCCAGCCACTGTTGGAAGGCTTGTAGGGCAAAATAGACTGCTCTGATTTCCAGAACATTGATCTGAAGGGTGGACTCTTTCCGAGTCCACGTACCTTGAGCCCTGTGGTGGAGAAACACTGCTCCCCACCCTGATAGACTCGCATCTGTCGTGACCACCGCCCAGGATGGGGGTAGGAACGACTTTCCTTTTGACAATGAGGTGGGAAGAAGCCACCAGCGGAGAGATTCCTTGGCTGCCTGAGAGAGGGAGACCTCCCTGTCGAGGGACGTCGACTTCCCGTCCCATTGGCGGAGAATGTCCCATTGTAATGGACGCAGATGAAACTGCGCAAAAGGAACTGCTTCCATTGCTGCTACCATCTTCCCTAGGAAGTGCATGAGGCGCCTCAAGGGGTGCGACTGGCCCTGCAGGAGAGATTGCACCCCTGTCTGTAGTGAGCACTGTTTGTCCAGTGGAAGTTTCACTATCGCTGAGAGAGTATGAAACTCCATGCCAAGATATATTAGTGATTGGGTCGGGGTTAGATTTGACTTTGAAAAGTTGATGATCCACCCGAAACTCTGGAGAGTCTTCAGTGCCACGTTCAGGCTGTGTTGGCATGCCTCTTGAGAGGGTGCCTTGATAAGTAGATCGTCTAAATACGGGATCACAGAGTGACCTTGCGAGTGCAGGACTGCTACTACTGCTGCCATGACCTTGGTGAAGACCCGAGGGGCTGTCGCCAGCCCGAAAGGTAGAGCTACGAACTGCAGGTGTTCGCTTCCTATAACGAAGCGTAGAAAACGCTGATGCTCTGGTGCAATCTGCACGTGGAGATAAGCATCCTTGATGTCTATTGATGCTAGGAAATCTCCTTGAGACATTGAGGCGATAACGGAGCGGAGAGATTCCATCCGGAACCTCCTGGTTTTTACGTGTTTGTTGAGCAGCTTTAGATCCAGGACGGGACGGAACGACCCGTCCTTCTTTGGCACCACAAACAAATTGGAGTAAAAACCGTGGCCTTGTTCCTGAAGAGGAACGGAAGTCACCACTCCTTCCGCCTTTAGAGCGGACACCGCTTGCAGCAGAGCATCGGCTCGGTCGGGCGGTGGAGAAGTTCTGAAGAAACGAGTTGGAGGACGAGAGCTGAACTCTATCCTGTACCCGTGAGACAGAATGTCTCTCACCCAACGGTCTTTGACCTGTGACAGCCAAATGTCGCCAAAGCGGGAGAGCCTGCCACCGACCGAGGATGCGGAGAGAGGAGGCCGAAAGTCATGAGGAAGCCGTCTTGGTAACGGTTCTTCCGGCTGGCTTTTTTGGGCGTGATTGAGTCCGCCAAGAATCTGAGCTCCTCTGATCCTTTTGAGTCCTTTTGGACGAGTAGAATTGGGACCTGCCTGAGCCTCGAAAGGACCGAAAACCAGACTGTCCCCTCCTCTGTTGGGGTTTGTTTTGTCTGGGTTGCGGTAAGGCTGAATCCTTACCCTTGAGTGTTAATGATTTCATCCAAACGCTCACCAAACAATCGGTCACGAGAAAAAGGCAAACTGGTTAAGCACTTCTTGGAAGAAGAATCTGCCTTCCATTCTCTCAACCACAGGGCTCTGCGTAAAACCACGGAGTTGGCTGACGCCACCGCCGTACGGCTCGTAGAGTCTAGGACAGCATTAATCGCGTAAGACGCGAATGCAGACATTTGAGAGGTCAATGGTGCCACCTGCGGAGCAGATGTACGTGTGACCGTGTCGACCTGTGTAAGGCCAGCTGAAATAGCTTGGAGTGCCCATACGGCTGCGAATGCTGGCGCCAACGACGCTCCAATAGCTTCATAGATGGATTTTAACCAGAGCTCCATCTGTCTGTCAGTGGCATCTTTAAGTGCCGCCCCATCTTCCACTGCAACTAGAGATCTGGCTGCAAGCCTGGAGATTGGAGGGTCCACCTTGGGACACTGTGTCCAGCCCTTGACCACGTCAGGGGGAAAAGGATAGCGCGTATCTTTAAGCCGTTTGGAGAAACGCTTATCTGGATAAGCGTGGTGTTTCTGGATTGCGTCTCTAAAGTCAGAGTGGTCCAGAAAAGTGCCTAATTTACGCTTGGGATACCTGAAATGGAATTTCTCCTGCTGTGAAGCTGCCTCCTCCGCAGGAGGAGCTTGTGGAGAAATATCTAACATCTTATTGATGGACGCTATAAGATCATTCACTATGGCGTCACCATCCGGGGTATCTAGATTGAGAGCGGCCCCAGTATCAGAATCCTGATCAGTTACATCCGCCTCATCACACAGAGAGTCGTCCCGCTGGGACCCTGACCAGTGTGATGAAGTTGAGGGTCGCTCATAGCGAGCCCGCTTAGGTTGTCTGGGACTGTCGTCCGAGTCAGAGCCGTCACCCTGGGGTGCATGTGACACCCCCGGAGCTAGGAAGTGTTCCAGCTGAGGGGGACCAGGGGGCAATGAACCAACAGTGCCCATGGTCTGAGTTACTGGTCTAGACTGCAATGTTTCAAGAATTTTAGACATAGTCATAGACAATCTGTCAGCAAAAGCTGCAAACTCCGTCCCTGTCACCTGGACAGCATTCACAGGTGGTTCTCCCTGGGTCACCTCTAGCAGAGGCCCCGGCTGAGCAATTGCCACAGGGGCCGAGCACTGCACACAATGGGGGTCAGTGGAACCTGCCGGTACAGCAGCCCCACATGCGGTACAGGCAGCATATAAAGTCCGTGCCTTGGCACTTTTGCTTTTTTGCGGACGACATGCTGTTGTCTCCTTGAGAAATCTAAGGAGGGTATATAGCAGAAAATCACCAGCGACCGTACAGTGTAAAGTATTGCCAGCACAAAATACAAAGTACACTATGGCACAAGTGGGGGAGAGCCCTTGAGGGCTGCTTACCGCCCGCTGAAAAGCGGGTGTGAGGTCGTAGAATCCCTTGTCTGGGTCTCCCAGCCTCCCCTCTGCAGCTCAGCGTGCAGGCAGGAATGGCTGCCGGCGTCCTGTGAAGAGGGGCGGACCGTGGGCGTGCCACAAACAAAAGTGCGGGAAACTGCGTCCCACTGTGCCTAGTGTGAGGGCTGGAGTATGTAAAACAGACTCCAGCTCTTAGCGCTGCTGGTCTGTACAGCGTCCCGCCCTCCTCCTGACTGGCAGGTCTGGGGGCGGGAACGATACGAACGAGGCCGCAAAAGCCGGGGACTGTAGTAATCTAGCGCGACCGTCATATATGCACGGCCAGCGCGGAAGTCCCCGGCGCACCACAAATCCCAGCCGCGACGCATTAAACACTGACCCCAGCGGCCGGATCGGCCGATCGTACTAAGTCTCCTCACTCAGCAGAGCTGTAGTGAGTAACGGCACAAGCGCAGCAGCGCTGTTTACCCCGGCGCACTAACACACCCAGCAATGCTGCAGTGTGCGTGCGGTAAGCACGGGGACACGGAGTACCTTAATGAAGCAGGGTCCTGTCCCTGAGGAAACTCCGCTCCGTATCCAGCAGATCCTCCAGGGGCTGTGGATGGAGCACGGTCTCAGTGCCCGGAGACCGGTCAAGTCCCACTTCACCCAGAGCCCTAATGGGGATGGGGAAGGAATCAGCATGTGGGCTCCAGCCTCCGTACCCGCAATGGGTACCTCAACCTTAACAAACACCGCCGACCGCAAGTGGGGTGAGAAGGGAGCATGCTGGGGGCCCCCGTATGGGCCCTCTTTTCTTCCATCCGACATAGTCAGCAGCTGCTGCTGACTAAACATTGGAGCTATGCGTGCATGTCTGACCTCCTTCGCACAAAGCATAAAACTGAGGAGCCCGTGATCCCACGGGGGGGTGTATAGCCAGAAGGGGAGGGGCCTTACACTTTTAAGTGTAATACTTTGTGTGGCCTCCGGAGGCAGTAGCTATACACCCAATTGTCTGGGTCTCCCAATTAGGAGCGACAAAGAAAAGTGAATTACAAAGTTGTAGAGCATCATCAATTCAATATGAATCGACACCTTGCATACAGAAATGCTATGATTAGAACGTGTAAAACTCACAAGGCTGTGGAAGTGAAGCGATGCCTCATGGAGACCTTCCTACAAGTCATTGGGTATGGTGGCTGCATACTGTGGCCTCCATGTTCACCTGACCTGACCCCATTGGACTTCTTTCTGTGAGGTCATATCAAACAGCAGGTGTATGCGACCCCTCCACCAACATTGCAGGACCTACAACGACGTATCACAGATGCTTGTGCAAACGCGTCACCTGCCATATTGCACAACGTGCAGCAAGATACAGTATGCTGTGCAGAGTCCAGATGCGGCCACCAAGAGCATCAAAGTTAAATGAGCGCCATATGCGTGACCAGCATTCAATGTTTTGGTGGGGGGGGGGTCATGGGTTTCATATCAGCATTTTTGTATGCAAGGTGTCAATTCGTATTAAATTGATGATGCCCGACAATTTTTTAATTCACTTTTTTTTCTCTATCTCGTTCCGTTTTCAAGATAAAAATGCTAACTCCGTTGTTTTCCCCCAGGTGGCGCTATAGGTGGTTTCATTGCGTAGCGCATGGCTACTTTACTACACCTAGACACCACTTCTATGCCTATAGCTGCCGCCGTTCTCAAGTTAATGGCGGTGGACCGGATATGGGTGGACACACTGTATAGTGAAAATCAAGTTATAAAGCAAAAAGAACAACTTACTAGAGATGTACAAATAAATTTGCTATACCCTGGTTTAGGGGCCATAGAACTGGAGCGCTATAATCCTCCTATTTGCTGTCATTCGCAGCTCCTTGTTTGATTAAAGGCCGGGTGGGATTACTTCACCGCCAGGAGTAAGCTCTTTTTTTTTCATTTTATATATTTGCTGCATTTCTTTCCCCCCCCCCCCAAGAATTTGGATGACCCATTAAATATATACCATAGAAGAGATGACATTTTGTAGCATTTTATTCCTGTGCACACCCGGTAATGTTACTAAAGCTCCATTTGCGGCACTTACAGATTTCCTGCAGGCTCTTGAGGCAAACATCTGCCTTACTCGAGACGGCCGGCACATCACTCCTGGGGAATCGCTGAGCATAAAGATCAGTTCCTCTATGTCTTGCTGGCCAAACATCCAATTTTTGCTGGTTGGTAAAGAAACTAATTTGACTCTTTCCATGATTGGAGCTTTAAAGAAAACAAAATTAATGGGTATTAATTTAGTAACATGGACCTATGGTAAAAAAAAAAGCTAGTACAAATTAATTACAAGTGTGGTACAATTCCCTTTTCACCTGGCAACTATTAGTCCAGCGCTTACAAAATATGCTACCAAAAGTCAATTTAAGGTGAAATAACCATACGGTGTGGTGCAGTGGAGTAACTTGAGGCCTGTGGGTCCCAATGCGAAAACTCCAACACGGCACCCAACCATAACAGATGTAGTGAATGCATTGGTCTTGAATGGGCCAAGGGGACCTTTATGTGCCCCCCTCAGCTCCAAGGCCTGGGGGCATCTGCAAACCCTGCACCCACGTATAGGTATGCCCCTGATTCTGGTTTATATATGACAAATTTAAATGGCAGCATTGGTATTAATGAAAAAAAAACAAAACTTTTTAACTAGTGATGAGCGGGCACTACCATGCTCGTGTGCTCAGTACTCATAACTAGTGATGAGCGGGCACTACCATGCTCGGGTGCTCAGTACTCGTAACTAGTGATGAGCGGGCACTACCATGCTCGGTACTCGTAACTAGTGATGAGCGGACACTACCATGCTCAAGTACTCAGTACTCGTAACTAGTGGTGAGCGGGCACTATCATGCTCGTAACTAGTGATGAGTGGGCACTACCATGCTCGGGTGCTCAGTACTCGTAACTAGTGATGAGCGGGCACTATCATGCTCGTAACTAGTGATGAGTGGGCACTACCATGCTCGGGTGCTCAGTACTCTTAACTAGTGATGAGCGGGCACTACCATGCTTGTGTGCTCAGTACTCATAACTAGTGATGAGTGGGCACTACCATGCTCAGGTGCTCAGTACTTGTAACTAGTGATGAGCGGGCACTACCATGCTCGGGTGCTCAGTACTCATAACTAGTGATGAGTGGGCACTACCATGCTCAGTACTTGTAACTAGTGATCAGCGGGCACTACCATGCTCAAGTGCTCAGTACTCGTAACTAGTGATGCTAGTTACTGAATACCTGAGCATGGTAGTGCCCGCTTATCACTAGTTATGAGTACTGAGCACCCGAGCATGGTAGTGCTAACTCATCACTAGTTATGATTACTGAGCACCTGAGCATGGTAGTGCTGACTCATCACTAGTAATGAGTACCGAGCATGGTAGTGCCCGCTCATCACTAGTTACGAGTACTGAGCACCTGAGCATGGTAGTCCCCGCTCATCACTAGTAATGAGTACCGAGCATCCGAGCATGGTAGTGCCCGCTCATCACTAGTTACGAGTACTGAGCACCTGAGCATGGTAGTGCCCGCTCATCACTAGTTACGAGTACTGAGCACCTGAGCATGGTAGTGCCCGCTCATCACTAGTAATGAGTACCGAGCATGGTAGTGGTCAATCAACACTTCTTTTTATATGTCATAATGACCTGTATGAAGTTTTGCTAAAAAGATGGGTGCAGATGTTGAGCTTTGTGTTAATTCATTTTTGATAGGCTCAATGTGGACTGATCGATAATATATGGATCGCTTAAAAGGTTTTTTTTAATTAGTACATTACATGATCGACTCTAAGGGGCACTGTTCAGGGACTAAGGAAGACAGCATTCACTTAAAGGGAACCTGTCGTGTTTCCCATGCAGTCCGGTCTGTGGAGAGCATGTTTGTGAGTCCATTGGATGGTCCTACTAGTGATTGACAGTCTTCCCTATATAAAGAGATAGCTGTCAATCATTAGTAGAAACGCCCACTGGACTCCTAGACTTACAAACATCATGGATTTCATAAAATAAAATACAATTTAGATTGAAAATTTTCCTTCAAAAATAGGATCCGCTCCTCCTGCAGATCAGATACAATTCCAACATGACAGGTTCCCTTTAAGGACTGTGTCCCCTTTGTTTTAGCTAGAGGTGTGGGACGGCGCAGATCAAAACATCATGTCAAAAGTTTTTAAAATGCTTGTTCCATTTAATAAATTAGCAATAGCCCTCTGAATGAGTTTATCACACATACCGTCTTCATCGAAGATGAAATCAAACCCGTTTTTCTTGAATATTTCTATATTGTCGATCAGAACCGTCTCATTCACAACAGTTAAATTCAGTTTCTGAGGCCTGAAATCACAAATGCAAATACAAAGTACATGAACACGCAAGATATACTGTTCTCTGGATATAAAGGGCTCGTTACAGCCAAACGACTAACGAAGCAAAAAGAGTTAGTGACTATTCCACCATCGTTGGCTAGAAATAATAACCAGACAAGACCTAATCAATTATAAAGACCCCAAAGGTCAGAGGTTGTCCAAAATGAAGAAAAGAGGTTCTTTCTATATTCCCGAAACTGTGTCCTCTGGTCGGGTCTGACATTGCAGCTCAGCCCCATGCACTTGGCAATGGTCTAAGCTGCAGTACGAGGATGGACGTATCCATGGACAAGAGTGGCGCTGTTTCTAGAAAAATAAAAACCCTATAGGAGCACCAAAAATTGCCAAACACATGCTCCCTTAAAAATAAGTGAAATGACCTGCCCCTGCCCAACCACCACTACCTTCTATGGGATGGGAGCAGGTACCAAGGCCCAACAATTGTCAAGATAGCTGCGTGTACCAGCGGGGAGACTTGTGTCTATTGAATATTTATTTTGGCAGTAAAAGAAAAATATTAAAAAATTAGTTAAAATAAAAATAAGGTTTGTCTATTTTCTCTATCGCTTTCATTGGGGGGACACAGGACCATGGGTGTATGCTGCTGTGACTAGGAGGCTGACACTAAGTGAACATAAAGAGTTAGCTCCTCCCTGGCAGTATACACCCCGAGCCGGAGGCGGATCTATGCCAGTTTTTTGCTTAGTGTCGTAGGAGGCTGAAGTGGGCCCGTATCTCTGTGGGCCAACCTCAGCCTTGCCTATTCCTTTTTTCCGTTTTTTCGTAGCTATACGGCGCCGCTCAGCCTTCTCATCTTTCTAGGTTTTTTGTCTCTTCTGCAGGGTTAAAGTCCCCGCATCAGAGAGAACCCTCGCCTTCTCCTCCCCTCCGGGTACCGTCCCCAGGGTTGTTTGAGGCTCGAGACACCAGGCCCTATCCCCCTCCTGCCCCATGGTACCGCCCCAGGGGCTGCTTGGGGTCGAACATTTTTATTTTTTAAGGACACACTCCCCGTCCGCCCCTATGGTACCATCCCAAGGGGTGCTTCTGGTGGAGGCGGCGAGGAATCTCTGCAACCCAGGACCCGATGTCAGGATCGCAGGCTACAGCGCAGGAGCGCTCACAGCACCAGGCCTCCCCCAGCGTTCCTCCTTCTACCTTGGGCCCAGGCAGTGGATCTGTTCATGCAGCGCAGGCGCGCTCTGCAGCGTTCCCCAAGCTCCCCAGCGTTTCCCCCTAGTATCTCCCAGGGGCAGACTGGACTCACCGGCAGCACCAGAGGATGGG
Organism: Anomaloglossus baeobatrachus; assembly: GCF_048569485.1. NCBI lineage: Eukaryota > Metazoa > Chordata > Amphibia > Anura > Aromobatidae > Anomaloglossus > Anomaloglossus baeobatrachus. The sequence continues at coordinate 253,514,095 of NC_134359.1, read as the reverse complement.
ACCGTGGATCAGAGCGACACCGCTGGGATGCAGGTAAGATCTCCTCCGCGCGCAGCACTGCGCTCCCGGCGGCCACCCACTAATTTAGTCCCTGGCTTGGGGCCTGCCTCGGGCCGGAGCGCTCCGCCCCCCGATGCGCGCGCAACTCTCCGGTCCCACCCCACGCATTTTATGCCCTGCGACAGCCAGCTTCCCCCCCCCACAGTAAAGAAAAAAAAAAAAAAAGTCAAAAGCCCGCGTTTTTTCTACAAACGGCTCACTTCAGCATAGGCAGGCCGGTGAGCAACAGCGTCGATTTTCCTGCGGCTGTCCCAGCTACTCTGAGGCCCCTGCTGACCCGGGAAGGACACAGGCCTGGGTGAGTGCTGCTCCTGATTAGGACCAGCGACTTTTTACTTTTTTTTTTTCTTTCATCCTATCTCCTGTCTCCTCCCTAGTGTCTCTAGTAGGAGCCCCCTGAGCAGCCATGCCTAACTCTAAGTCTTCCCAATCCAAACAGGCCTCCTTTATAATGCATTTTGCGTGCTCGTCCTGCAACGAAAAATTCTCCCAAGGCCAGGCTACCCCTCTCTGCTCAGCTTGTGTTCCTGACCCGCAGCCCACGCAGATTGCCCCGGACGCCGCCAGCCCCCCCGTCCACGTCGCTACTGCAGCAGTACAGGACGCCCCGGGCTCCAATGCGCTCCCTCCCCCGGAGTGGCTGACTTCTCCAAATCGGTGGACTCTCTTTCAAGGGCGTCTCTGACCATCGCGCAGGCGTTGCAGTCACTCCCTATGCTCAGCCATGCCCCGCAGGTCCAGCCGTCGCAGGACGACAGTCGGCCTGACCCAGACCCGGCTACTGGAGCGCGGAAGCGGACCCGCACGGTTTCGTCTTCCAATTCCTCCCAGAGGCCTCTCTCCCCTCCAAGACCCGAGTGCCACTCGTCTCCGGGACCGTCGGATTTTTCAGGAGAAGAGTCGAATGCAGCCTCACTGCTGGACTCGGATCAGGCATCCGATGTCAGGCGTATGGTGGACAGCCTGGTCGACGCGGTGAATACGACGCTGAAGCTCCAGCCGGACTCTGCCACCACCCAGAGCTCACAGGTATCTTTCAAACGAGTGAAACGTGTCCACAGGTATTTCTGCGATCATCCGGAATTCGCTCAGATCCTACGCAAGCACAGACAGCAACCGGACAAGACGTTCAACAATGGTAAGTCGATTGATTTACACTATCCCTTCCCCGAGGATCTCAGGAAAGAATGGGCAGGTTCACCGGTGGTCGACCCGCCGGTCTCCCGCCTGGCCTCGCATACAGTGCTATCTCTGCCGCATGGGACATCGCTCCGAGACGCCACGGATCGGAACATCGAGAGATTCGCCCGTTCGGCTTTTGAGGCAGCAGGCGCGGCCCTGTCGCCGGCTTTCGCCGCCGTCTGGGTAGCTAAGGCCATGGTGACCTGGGCCGACACCCTCCGCAGAGGCCTTCGCGCACAGTCTAGCGATCCCGAGCTCGTCAACATGGCGGCACAGATTGCTCTAGCGGGTGAGTATATCATTAACGCATCTCTGTCTACAGCCAATTGCGCAGCAAAAGCGGCCAGCAACACGGTGGCAATCCGCCGGGCGATCTGGCTTAGAGCCTGGAATGCAGACGAGGCTTCGAAAAAATCCCTTACCGCCCTCCCATTTGCAGGAGGCCGGCTGTATGGAGACAGGCTCGATCAGATTATCGCCGAGGCTACGAGAGGAAAGAGCACCTCCCTACCCCAGCTGAGACCAAGGCGTATCCCGCGCCGCCAGCCGACCTCAGGTTTTCGTCCTTTTCGCATCTTCAGTTCCACTACACAGCCTAGGAGGAACAGATCCCCGCAGAGAAACAGGAAGAACCCGTCCTTCAAAACAAATCCCTCCTGGCGTTCTAGACCACGCCAGCCAGCCAAACCAGCATCTAGATCACAGCGATACTCCTCCAAATGACTCGTGGTCTTCGCGCGCCAGCGCAGACCAGGTGGGGGGGGGGCGCCATTCTCTTTTCCAACACGTCTGGCTGCCTTTGATCACGGACGCTTGGGTCAGAGAAATCCTAGTCTCGGGTTACAAGATAGAGTTCTCGTCAATTCCTCCAAGTTGTTTTTTCCTTTCCCATCCTCCCGAGTCAGACGCGCGAGCTCGCCCCTTTCTTCACGCCATCGAATCTCTGCACCGCTCAGGAGTCGTGATTCCGGTTCCAACTTCGGAACGGTTCAGGGGAGTCTACTCAAACCGCTTCGTTGTCCCCAAAAAGGATGGCACTGTGCGCCCTGTTCTCTACCTCAAGATCATCAACAGGTACGTCAGACCCCGAAGATTTCGCATGGAGTCCCTCCGATCGGTGATTGCCTCCATGGAGGTCGGCGAATTCCTCGCCTCTCTGGACATACAGGACGCATATCTGCACATCACGATTGCACATCAGCACCAGAAATTCCTGCGCTTTGCCGTGGCAGACGATCATTATCAGTTTACTGCCCTACCTTTCGGTCTTGCGTCTGCGCCCCGAGTGTTCACGAAAGTCATGGATGCTGCCATGTCGATCCTACACTCCAGCGGAGTTTTGGTGATTCCGTACCTGGATGACTTGCTGATCAAAGGGTCCTCTTTCAACGACTGTCTTCTAAGTGTCCAGGTTACCATCGATACTCTGTCCTGGCTCGGTTGGCTCATCAATCGGAAGAAGTCCTCTTACCTTCCTAGGCATGGAGTTCGATACCATCCAAGGACGCGTGTCCCTCCCACAGGAAAAGATTGTCTCCCTCCGGAAAGACATCCAGACCCTCCTCCACTCCAGAGTGATGTCCATACGATTTGGTATGAGGGCTCTCGGTCGAATGGTGGCGGCAATAGAGGCGGTTCCATTTGCCCGCTTCCACCTTCGCCCCCTTCAGCTATCTCTGCTGCACAAATGGGACAAGTCTCTATTCACCTTGGATCGCAAGATACATTTGTCCCCGGAAGTCCGCCGCTCACTGCTCTGGTGGACCAACAGACAAAATCTCTCCAAAGGAACGTCATTCTTACCGGTACACTGGCAGACAGTCACCACCGATGCCAGCCTTCTGGGCTGGGGAGCGGTGTTCCATCAACACACGGCTCACGGTCAGTGGTCCTCCCGGGAAAGCCGGCTCCCGATCAACGTTTTGGAGATCAGAGCGGTCTTACGAGCCCTGCAAGCCTTTCAGCGCCTTATACAGGGGTCTCCAATCAGGATACAGTCGGACAACGCCACGGCGGTGGCATACATCAATCACCAGGGCGGCACGAGGAGCATCATGGCGATGAGAGAGGTGAAGAAGATCATACAGTGGACAGAGTCTCACCACTCCAGGATCTCCGCGGTACATATCCCCGGCGTGGAAAATTGGGCGGCCGACTATCTCAGCAGACAGGGTCTGGCGTCGGGCGAATGGTCTCTCAACAGAGAGGTTTTCGAACAGATCTGCCACAGATGGGGGACTCCGGATGTGGACCTGATGGCCTCGCGGTTCAACAATCAAGTCCCACAGTTCATCACCCGTTACCACGACCAGCAGGCGCTAGGAGTCGACGCCCTCATCCTCCCGTGGAATCAGTTCAGACTTCCGTTTATCTTCCCACCGCTTCCACTGATCCCAAGAGTCCTCAAGAAAATCAAGGCAGAGGGCATTCCAGTGATTTTCATCGCCCCAGAATGGCCCAGACGAGCGTGGTTCGCAGAACACGCACAGCTCGTCGCAGACACCCCATGGCGGCTTCCAGATCGGCCAGACCTGCTGTCTCAGGGTCCGCTCTTCCATCAAAATTCAGGGGTTCTCAATTTGACGGCATGGCTCTTGAATCCTGGCTATTAGCTCAGTCAGGCTTTGCTCCAGGAGTGATACAAACTATGATCAGGGCTCGAAAGCCTTCATCGTCAAAGATCTACTACCGTACCTGGAAGGCCTTTTTTCAGTGGTGTGAGGTCAACGGCAATCCCTCCCCGTTAGTTCTGTCACTCCCGAAGCTACTGGCGTTCCTTCAGGCAGGGTTACAAGCGGGTCTCTCGCTGGCAACTATCAAGGGGCAAGATTCGGCTCTGTCTGTTCTTTTCCAGAGAAATCTAGCATCACGTCCACAGGTCAAGACGTTCATCCAAGGAGTCGCCCATCTGAATCCGCCCTATCGGGCTCCGCTAGAACCATGGGATCTTAATTTGGTTTTAGGATCCCTCCAACTGGCTCCATTTGAACCACTCAAAGAATCCTCATTCTCACACTTATCCTGGAAAGTGGTCTTTTTGGTGGCGGTCACTTCAATCAGGCGAACGTCTAAACTGGCAGCTCTTTCGTGCCGTTCACCTTTTCTTGTTTTTCACCAGGACAAGGTTGTCCTGCGCCCGTCTCCTGCGTTCCTGCCGAAGGTGGTGTCTCCTTTTCATCTGAATGAAGAGATCGTGCTTCCATCTTTTTGTTCGGCACCCACTCGCTCCTTGGAGAGGTCACTGCACACTCTGGACTTAGTGCGAGCGCTCAGGACTTACGTCTCAAGAACTGCGCCTTTCCGCAAATCAGACAACTTGTTCGTCCTGCCTTCTGGTTCCAAGAAGGGCATGCCGGCGTCCAAGGCTACCATTGCCGGATGGATCAGGTCAGCCATTTCGGAGTCCTACCGAATCAGGGACAAGTCCCCTCCGAGGGGGGTAAGAGCCCATTCCACCCGTGCAGTTGGGGCGTCTTGGGCAATCAGACACCAGGCTTCAGCCGAGCAAGTCTGCAAAGCCGCCACGTGGTCCAGTCTTCATACCTTCGCCAGGTTTTACAAGGTCCACACCCAGGCATCAGCAGATGCCTGCCTTGGGAGAAAGGTGTTGCAGATGGCCGTCGCACACCTCTGAAAAGGTAGTAAACAATTGGACAGAGCTTTCCTACAGAATTTTTTGTGTTTCTTTGGATCTGAAGGACTGTTATGTACCCACCCAGGGACTGCTTTTGGACGTCCCATGGTCCTGTGTCCCCCAATGAAAGCGATAGAGAAAGAAGGATTTTTGTGTACTCACCGTAAAATCTCTTTCTCTGAGTCTTCATTGGGGGACACAGCACCCACCCTGTTTGGATTGTGAGGTCTTCACTTGCCGGATGTTCCCGGTGTCTTTCCGGGTCAACGTTTTTTTGTCCATCCGGCTATTATATATATACGTTTCCATAAGGAACTGTGTTTCACCACACGTTTTTTTTCTCTTTGTATTACATTTATTTATGGTTGTTCAGGTCTCTCCTACTACTGCTTGTACACTAAACTGGCATAGATCCGCCTCCGGGTGTACACTGCCAGGGAGGAGCTAACTCTTTTTATGTTCACTTAGTGTCAGCCTCCTAGTCACAGCAGCATACACCCATGGTACTGTGTCCCCCAATGAAGACTCAGAGAAAGAGATTTTACGGTGAGTACACAAAAATCCTTTTTGATCCATGGAGCTACGTGAGCAGTCATTGGCACATTCATTTTTGTATTGTAAGCTGTCATGGGGTACATATGAGGTTTTTTGTTTTTATTTTTTTAGCTCCTCCCCCAAGGAACTTGAACGATTCTTCTATACACTGCAATAACCGCAGAGTAATGGGAAAATGAGGGTCTCCGGTGAAGCCCACCAGGAACCCCCCCATGTCTGTAATAGTAACCATCAGCACCTGAGGTGGGAGCGATGGTTGTGATCGGTGTCCTAAATGGCATGACACTCTGATTGTGCACCTTTTTATACATTTCAGAGATTGACAGGGGCATTTAAGGGATTAAACTACAGCAAAAGGAGCTTAAAGGGAACCTGTCAGGTCCAATATGCAGCCAGTATCACGAGCAGTTCTGGGTGTATATTGCTAATCCCTGCCTAACTGTCCCTGTATCTAGTAGCATAGATAAAGGGATTTTAGAAAAAGTATTTCTATATACCTTTTATCATATGCTAATGAGTGCAGGGACTAGTCCCAAGGGCGTTGCTTCCCTTGCTAGTCGGCTCCATTAGCATGTTAGTACACCCCTGTGGGCATGCTAACATTGTAATGAATGCGCTACGTCAGAGGATGATCTCACTCACCTCTCCGCTGCCATCGCTGGATTCCGGCTCAGTGCGCATGATCCTGTTTTTTCGGTCATATGCACTACTTCAGTTTGAAGCCAGGACACGTACACCTGGCTTCATAGTGAGCATGACCAAAACTCCGGGGTCATGCACACTGAGCTGAAATCCAGCATCGGGCGGCAATGGCAGCAGAGAGGTTAGTGACATCCTGTGACACTGGACATTCATTATCATGTCCACAGGGGTGTGCTAACATGCTAATGGGGCTGACTAGCATGGGAAGCAACGCCCTTGGGACTAGTCCACGCACTCATTAGCATATGATATAAGATCTTTAGAAATACTTTTTCTAAAGCTCTTTTTATCTATGCTAGTGTATACAGGGGCGGTTAGGCAGGGATTAGCAATATGTACCCAGAACTGCTCATGGTACTGGTTGCATATTGCACCTGACAGGTTCCCTTTAACTCCAGCCACTGCTGATAGAGGTGGACGCTAGGTCCTGAGCCCCCTGCATACACAGACACCAGGCGTGTGACTTGCATGTATGGGGGGGATTAAAAAAAAAAAAAAAAAAAGGCTATTATGATGAGATAACCCCTTTAAAAATTGTCCTATAGAGCCAAATATAATCTATACGTACATGATAAGTCTCTGGCCCTGCAGGACGGTGTTCTGCTGCAGCATCTCAAAGTTATACTTCTCATCGGTCGCATGTTGGTCAACGATGAAGAGGTCGGAGTTCAGTTTGGTGATTATGAAGCCCAGATTAAACTGCCCGATAATGTCCATCTTAGAAAACATTTCTTTGCTATAGATCAAGAACAAGAAAATCACGGCTTTCTTTACATACACAGACAAATGAACTATTTGTATGGCTGTATTCAGACTAGGGTGGCTAGGACACTGAAGATCAGACAGAACCCATAACACTATGGAGAGATCAGAGCTCAAAGTGGCTACTGTCACAACTTTTGTCTCTCTTCGAGAGTGACAGCTGGCATGCTGGGAGTTGTAGTTTTACAATAGTCCCAGGGCTAGAGGTTGGATGCCTCTACACATGAGCTGCCCTACATCGGAGTTTTGCAATTTCTTATTGTAGGTGTTGGCTGATGACTAATCCTACGTGATAAAAGTGGAGCCAATAATTCAATACTGCAGAAAGATCTAAGTGACCGACTACGCTTCAACTATAGTCATTACCATAATTCCATAAAACATTAACCTTTTGCATCGTCATTGGTATCCAGCAAAAATGGTGGAAAAGCATAGAAGCTTTTCTCAATAGTGAGGCCATTGCAAAATCATCAGCAAAATAATCTATGCTTAGTTTTCAGTGAAAAATGACCAACAATCAACAGGGTGCAATAAACTCATCCAGTCACATTAATGTTCTCTGGTCCTGCATCACATTGTCACATTGCACTTCTAGTGACACCAATACAACTTTTTCTATTCCCATTATCACTGCACCACAGGGCCGGGCTTACCATGGAAGGGCATGACTACCTGGTTCTTCACTAGAGCCACTGTTGGTGTGGTTAGGCTTGTTTTGCACTTAGCTGTCAGGTACCACTCCAGGGCAGTCTCCAGTTCTGCGGCAGCATACCCCATGGGTACACAGGACAAGTTCCAGATAACAGGAACCCGACAACTAGCAAATGTACAGGCAAGCTAAAAATACATGTTGCTCAGGCACTTCCCTAAAGGGGAGGATGCCTTAAATACTCAGTGCCTCCCAGTCACAAGCTGAAGGTACTTCTGGAATAAGCGCACAGCCCCTTTAAGAAGTGGTGAGCTGCACGATGTGTGCAGTCCTGACCCTGGGAGCAGGAATCCGCAGCAGGAGGTGCGACCACAACAGAGTGGCCAAGATAGTGAACATGTCAGCGTCACTGCCGGGAGGAGGGTGAGGAAGTACGCAGGGAAGTCGGCGTTACAGTATTCCCCCCCTCTGCAAGCCCAAAAGGAATCTCTTCAGGAAAGAAGGGCATTAATATTCTCCCTGGGCTCCCACAATATCTCCTCAGTACCAAAACCCTTCCAATCAAGAATAAAGTTTTCCGTCTAACCTAAATGGCCAGGTTGTTCTTCACCTAGAAGACATCCTCTGAGCAGACCGGCGGAGGCAAGACTTTAGATTCGTTGAGCTAGTGAATCAAGACAAAAGGCTTGAAGAGAGACACGTGGAAAGATTATGTAAAGAGGCCAGAAGTTTCAGCTTGTGGGACACAGCATTAATTTGTTTAAATGCTTCGAAAAATCCTATGTAGCAACTTGTAGGAAGGTATCTGGAGACAGATGTACCACGATGAAAGCCATACCTTGTCTCCAGCCCGAAAACTAGGCAGGTCCAAGCACCTCTTCATCCGCTCGGACGACTTTACCAGTGTGGCTTTGGTGTTCTCTCAGATTTTGTAGAAACTCTTAGAGAGAACTGTGACGACATGAACACTCAGTGCCTAGCATGGGTTAAAGTTTCTTAAAATTCAGCCAGATGTATTGTTCTTCTGTGTGTTAACTCATGTTTGCTAACCTATTGTTTGGGACCAGCACCTTCCAAGCAATCATTGTAATGTAGTTGTGTATTGCTAATCTAATGTAATGTACCTTAGTAGCCATTGTCTAGTCTGTGACTTGCAGACTTCATGTAGATATCCTCAGTCTTTCTATCCACATCATTTAAATGAACATTATCCATGCATCTTGAAATTCATCCAATAAGAAAAGCAATCTTACAACCAATCCGATAAGGACACAGTATATCCAAAGGGAAGGTGCGGGCTATAAAAAAGAGACTTCCTTAAGTCACCAGTTGTTGGATGTCGCATGATCCAGTCTAAGCTCTTAGGAGCTGGCTAGGGGATCAGGGCCAGGATACCTTGTGGACTCGGTCTAGGGACTTTGGCTCCGACTAGAGGAATACTTGGCTACATGACTTCAAACCAAAGACTACTTAAGGAGAAACCCAGGTTGGGACAATCCAGTCACCTGGTACAGACTTTGCAGACCTCAGCCAGCTTCCCAAATCTGGTGTTATTCCAGTCTCGGTGGGTGTCCGCCAAAAGCGGGGTGCTGCTGGATTGGAGTAAATAGCCCTGGAACCTGTGAGGCATGGACATTCTAAATCCCTGGTGAGCCAGCGGAAGGGTGAGACTCTGTTGCCTGTTACATTTGTGTGTTTTGCTGGTTATGTGCCGTTAATATTTTGGGGATCCAATAAAGTGTTAATATTGTGATTCCCTCACCCTGTGTTGTCTGAGTAGTGTTCCGCCCACGGTCAAGGAGGTCGTGATTTCAGTTGGGATGAGCCCTGAGCCACATTGTCTTTCTAAAGGCGGCTGGGCCAGCGGACAAGAGCACCCACTGACCCCCGTGTCTCCACAAGAACGTTGGCAACAGGGATGCCAGCAGTTGTTGACACAGGAAAAGGAATATTACGCTGTTGACGGTTGGATTGGGGTGATCGGCAGAAGAGAAGTCCAAGGACACATTCAGTAGTTTACAGGTAGCCCTTTAGAACCTGGAGGTGAAATGCCTCTATCAGATATGATGTTTAGTGGTAGACCGTGAAGCCGTAAAATATGCTGAATAAACTCTGCAGCGAGCACTGGAGCAGACGGAAGACCAGACAAGGGTGTAAAGCGGGCCATTTCAGAGAAACGGTTCACAACCACCCAAATCGCTGAACACCCAGAAGACACTGGAAGGTCTGTGATTACATCCACTGTGATGTGCTGCCAGGATGCGGAAGGCGATTTCCAAGGCCATCTTTATCACCAGCAATGTTCAGAGAGCGGAAAAAGCCTTGGTGAAGAATCCGCAGATGACCAATTGCCCTGTGGAAGATTGCTATATGAGAACAGCTCCAGAAGAAGCATCCACTTCCAGAAAGAACTGCTTATTATCTCCGTTCTGTGGAACACTGGAGCCGATGAAAAGACCTGCTTCAGGGAGATAAGTGTTCTCCACTTCTGGAGTCCAGACCTTCGGATTAGCATCCTTGCAGATCATGGCAAAAATTTGAGCAGCTTGGAAGTAGAAATAAAGTGTAAATTGACTGTAATAATAAGCAAATTCCAAAAATCGCTGGATAGCCTTCACTCAGTCAGGATGAGGCCATTTCAGAATCGCAGACACCTTTTCCAAATCCAACCTTAGTCCCATGTCAGAAATAATGTATCCTAGTATAGGAAGAGAGGTCTGCTCAAAGATACACTTCTCAAACATGGAGTTCAAACGGTTCTCATAGAGTCTCTGCAGGATGCTGTGAACATTCCTCCTTTGAGTGGGCAGATCGGGAGAGTACACCAGGATTTCATCCAGATATACGACCACATATATGTAAAGAAGGTCTCAGAAGTTGTCATTAACAAATTCTTGGAATACCGCTGGGGCATTACCGAGTCCAATTGGCATTACAATGTACTCGTAGTGTCCACCCAAGTAGTTAAAGGCAGTCTTCCATTTGTCTTCCTGGAAAATGTGGATCAGATTGTATGCTTCTCACAGATCGGGTTTAGTGAAGATCCTGGAACCTCTGAGGCGATCAAACAACTCCAGAATGAGAGGCAAGGGGTATTTATTCTTCATCGTGATCTGATTGAGCACCCTCTAATCTATACAAGGTTGGAGTGTGAAATCCTTTTTCTTCACAACAAGAAACCGGCACCTGCTGGGGAGAAGGACTTCTGAATTAATCTCCTGGCCAGATTCTCTTTGATATAATTGGACATGGCAAGTGATTCTGCCTGAGACAGAGGGTAGATATGGCCTTGCGGAGGTGAAGAACCCAGAAGCAGATCTATCGGGCAATTACGTGGTCTATGTGGAGGCAGCGTCTCTGCTTCCTGATCAAAGACGTCTGCAAAAGGACCAGTAACTCGTAGATGGCAGACAAAGTAGGCTAGATGGTGTCACGGAATGACAGGCAGGAAGTATGGGGACGAGACATATCTTGTGACAGGACTGACCCTATCGAAGCACCTCTCCGAAACTCCAGTCTAAGACGGGCTTATGCGTTTGTAGCCATTGCAAACCCAGTAGCAGTGGATTTGCCAGACCTGGTAGCACATAGAAGGCAATCTTCTCAGAATGCAGCATTCCTACCCGAAATTCCACTTGCTCAGTAATGAAATGGACAGGTTCGGATAAGGCTCTCCCATCAACAGACGACACTAACAAAGGACTCTGGAGGCGTTGAATGGGAATCCGGTACCATCAACCACAGCCTGTTGCATGAAGTTTCCAGCAGAACCAGACTCCAGATAGGCCGTCTCCGACAACCGAATATTACCACTGGAAATGGACAGAGTGCATCAGAGGTGGAGAAGAATTGCTCTCACCGAGGGAAGGCTCTCCATCCGACCCTAGACTTGGCAGTTTCCCAGCTTCTTCGGATAGGAGCAGATTGTATTCACATCACGTACCCTCAGCAAAATGGCGTTCCCGACGTCGCTCAGCCAGCTTCACACAGTTAACTTTAAAAGGTTCTGGAGAAACAGCAGAAGCTGAAGTCTGCGGAATGAATGGTTTCTCTGTAAAGTCTGGTCCAGACGCATTGACGACTTCTCATGGATCGCCTTTCTAGAGCGTTCCTGAAACCTGAGATCGATCTGGATAGGCAGGGAATCCAGGTTGTCTAAAGAGGTGGGAATGTCATGACCTGCTAGTTCATTCTTAATTCTCCCGATCTGGCCCTTCCAGAAGGCCGCTACCAGCGTCTTATTATTCCGAGTTCCAAGAACAGGGCATACTGGACTACTGTAAGACTTCCCTGGCGCAGTCTGAGGAGGGAGGACGCTACAGAGGTGATGTGGCCCAGCACGTCGAAAACCTTGCAAAATGCCTCCAGGAATGTTTGCAGGTTTCGAAATTAGGAGATACTCTCTCCCACAAGGGACTGAGCCATGCGAGGGCCTGTCCTTCCAGGTGGGACACAATGAATGCCACTTTAGCCTAATCCAAAGGAAATTGGTGAGCCAGTAGTTCAAAGTGCATGGTGCACGGATTAATGAACCCTCAGCATTGGAAAGGGTTGCTGTGAAACTGGTGGAGCAAATGGGGTCCAAAACTAGGTACAGGACTAACTGCCTGTGCTCGGACAGCAGACTGAACATTTGCAGATTAAGCAATCAGAACATTTAAGTGGGTGTTCACAGGCCACAAATAGGTCAGGATATGATCCTGCTGATCCCACTGGTGTATCATCTCCTGATATACCGCCGGAAGTAGGGGTTTGGGGTCCATGGCTCGAGAAAACTGTCACGCTAGTGGGTGTGGACCCACTGCGCTATGGGTCCAGGCTTACCTTAGAGGGGTGTGATTTAGCAACTACCTGCTTCTTCACTAGAGCCACTGATGGTGTGGTTAGGCTTGTGTTGGAAGGTAGCCGCCTGATACCACTTCAGGGCAGTCCCAGTTTCTGTGGCAGCTCACCCCAGGGGTCAGGAATGTAGTTTTGAACTCGGGGTATCTGACAGAATGGTAGGAACAAACAGGTCGGCTGATACAGACTTGTCTGCTAGAACGGACAAGGACAACTAGTACAGGCTTGACGGCACACACAGGCTGAATGGCAGGTACAAGAACGGGTATACAGGACAGGTACTTTGTCAGAATCTCGGGTTCACAGGACAGGTTCCAGTTTCAGGAACACAGGTTCAGGTACACAGGACAAGTTCTGGATAATGGGGACCTGACAACTAGAAAACGTACACGCAAGCTGAAAATACACATCGTTCAGGCATCTATCTAAGGGGGAGGATGCCTTAAGTATACAGTGCCTACCAGCAATAGAAGCACAACACATGCAGTCCCTGGGAGTAGAAAGCCACAGCAGGAGTAGAAAGGACAACCGAGCAGCCAAAATGGTGAGCATGTTGGGCAACCCTGACGGAAGTGGGGTGAAGAAGTACGCAGGAACGCTGTCATTACACCCATTCGCTCACTTATCAGGAGAGGGTGGTTCCCTTCTTCCCGTTTGGCACTCCAGAGAGGAGAAGATACTACAATCTGTATTGTTGTTTATGGGAGGTATGGATAAAAGAAAGACAACACTTAAGTGTTTTCCTGCTAAAGATATTTTTTACTCCATAGACCAAGGACAGAGAGGTATAAGAAATACCCTATTGTGCCCCTCAATACCAAATGCAGAAAGGAAGAACAAGGGATTAGGATCTTGTTCTGTTGATTATTGGGTTCCAATAAAGGAATCCCCAACAATGAGATTATCATCATGTATCTTTTGGAAATATCTGTGTGCCTCAATCCTTGTATGCAGTCTATCCATGTAGGCTCCATCCAGGTCCAGACTTCTCCTGACTTTAATTTCTTTTGTACGAAACATCTATCTCATGACAGCCGCATTAAAAGGGTTTGCCACCATAATGATGACATTTTGATAGGATCCGCACCCATCCTCAGAATAAAAGATGCTTCATTCCAGTTTTTTGCTGCAGTGTGACTCTTGCAGCCACCGACTGTGCAGCAGACTGTATCATGTTTCCATTCATTTTAATGGAGCCGCGTTGTAGTACCCTACATAGCTGGTGACCCCAAGAGCAGGTATCCTAAAAAACTCATGGCTCCAAGCACAGGTATGCAGAGGGCATAACAAAGGGACCTCAGTCCCTTCATGTTCAGTAGAGGCTTCAGAGACTGTGGATCTGAATGGATGATAATATTATATAATGTAGTGATATGCCATCACATTAGAATATGAGAAATACCTCGAAAATGCTCAGTTAACAGGACAAGCACTGAGTAAATCTGGACACCTATCAGATAGTTCTCGGCTAAACTATCTCCCAACTCCCCAATAAACAGGAATGCTTGACCGGCAGTGGCTTATCTTCTAAATTATTAAATTTTAAACAGCCCAATCCTTATGCCTCCAAAAATCTATTGGGAGAGGAGGGGTGATGGAGTACAGTCAGTAGGCCTCCATACACAATAGATGCTAGGTCCAAATTGTTGGGTTTGGTCAACTTTTTTCCAATGTATAAGGTGGTCCCTTAAACTAGTAGCTGTTGAGAGATCTTTCACAGTGTGCATCAATATAAATACCTGTTCACATCCATACGTTTAACATGTATGCCATAAAAGACTCACGAAGTGTAAGGTAAGCCTGTCCTATATGATTCCACTGACTAAATGGAGCCCAAATTACAAATCCCAGCATGCCAGGAAAGTGTAGATATACATATTAGCATATATAGCCCTCAGTACCTGATCTCTTTCTGGAGCTCGGCTTCTGCTGCTTGGTTTTCCCCGGGACTGATCTTTGCTCTGAATCTCCGGAACATTTCGGATTCCTCCTTTTGCTGCCTTTGCCTTTTTAATTTTTCCATTTGTTTGATCAGACGACACATTGAGAACTGTAGTGGCACGGTCTTCTTCATAACGTGAACTGGGGCATCCACCGAATCAGGTTTTGTGTTTTTCACTGATTTAAACCGCTTGCACTTTGGAGAGGGGATATCATGTTCTTCATCGTTGTTGCGATGCTCAATGTAGATCTCCGATTCCGTTCGAGGAGGATCACAAGCTACTGGAGATTCCACCTCTGTTTTCATAGCAGTCTCTGATAAGACTATGCAGCAGTCACTACTAGAGCCACCGGACAGGTCAGGGGTGCTGGGGCCCAATTCGCTGTCAGAGGGGCTGATGGTGCCTTCACCCGAGTCACAGTCACTTTCAATAACTTCATTTAATGGTTGCGTTGTTTCTGGTGGTTCCTTGGTCTCATCAACATCTGATGCAGTTTTTAAGATATTTGACTGAACTTTGGGTGAAACGTTAAAAAATGACTGCAGTTTCCTTTGGGCAGGAGAGGAGCTCGGAGATTGCATCTTGTTAGTCTTTACATGGACTGGACTGCCGGTGGCTCTCTGGCTTAGGGCGAAGGCTTCACGAAGTTTAGAGACAGCAAGCACACCTCTCTCGGATATAGGAGACTCTTCTACTTTGGGACAATTCGCGTCTTCTGCACTTACCCTTCTAAAGTTACCTGTAAAGAAAGTTTATACTTTACACTTCCAAACCAAACCTTTCACCACCGAATAGAGAATTGCTTAAATTTTATTTTACAGAATAAAAAACAAGATTTAACAGTGACTTCTATGACAAAGAACTCTTGGGTTCCTTTACCACCCTTCGTTCAACAACCAGACCATCATGTGAATGGGATGGCTGCTGGCGAATGGACTGCCGAAAGGAAACTATGTGGCTAAGTCTATAGGTGAAGGTGCAAGTGTTCCCAAATCCCACTATGAAAAAGAATTGTTATATCTCGTCGAGACCTTAATGGAGAGTTTTAATAGAGAACAGAAAACAAAAAATTAAAGAATTGTCATAATTGGTGGAGCTCAACAATAAAGAGTTTCTCTCTTCATGTATTTTCATAAAAAGCAAAAAAAAAGTGTCTGGTCGAATTAAAAAAAAACAAACTTCCATGATAAAATCTGACAAGTGCACGCAATTTTACTCCCGTAGATCCAGCAAAGGCCGTTGTATTGGCACCGATGATGTCAGCTTTACTCTATCAGCAGTTAGAACTGAACGTCATCGGATGTTCTGCTGATGGACACGCCATTCGAGATTCACAATTCAGAATCAGGGATCCTAAAGATAAGCGTCATCACGCCCACACTGGTTTCCACTTATACTGCCGGTAGTTAGCCTCACACAATAGGTGAGCTCATAGCAGGATCAGCGTCTCGTCCGCCTCCAAACTGATCAGCAGATCATTTTTGGTCTTTGATCCATGTGGCTGAAGAATGACCTTCATGGTATAATATTGGGTGTCTCCTGAAGAGCGAAGTATCATATTTGCCTTTAAAAAAGCCACGAACGTTTGCACCATCTGACATAGACTGACCCTGCGATATACAAATTCTGACCTTATATGCTGGCATTGTAAAGCCGGCATATTGGCTAGCAGGACAGGTCACGCATGGGCTAAATTTGCAAGTCTCGCAAGGATTCCAATATTAACTTTATTTTAGTTAGGTTGGATAACCACTTTAAAGGAGAGACAAGGCATGTCTACAGCCTCATAGTGTAAGAAAAGCAAAGGTTGTTTTGATCTTGCATGCATAATCTATATAACAGGTCAGTGGCCAAACATCACAAATATACAGTACCAGTTAGAAGTATGGACACATCTGTTCTTCTAATGGTTTTCCATGTTCTTATTGGAATGTGCACATTATATATTCAGACAGAGCAGCAAAACCACGAAGCAGCACATATGGAAACAAGGAGTAAAAAAAAAAAAAAAAAAAAAAAATATGGGAAAACCCCCCCCCCAGAATTTGTTAAACTTTGAGAAATTTAAAGTACCCCCCCTTTCTTTATCGTTCCTTTGGGAGACCCAGACCATGGGTGTTTAGCTTCTACCTCCGGAGAACACACAAAGTACTACACTTAAAAGTGTAGCTCCTCCCCCTGAGCTTATACACCCCCTGGTGAGCAGACCCAGCCAGTTTATTGCTTTGTGTTCAGGAGGCATACATCCACACATGCATTCTCATATGATTTTTTCCTTTTGGAACGAGATTGAAGAGTGGGGTCCACGTCTGGACCCCCGGCATGTCCCTTCTCACCCCACTGTGTCGGCGGTGTTGTAAGGTTGATTCCTAGGCTGGAGCCTTTACATGCCGTGCTCCTTCACCATCCCTCCTGGGCTCTGGCTTGAAGTGGGAGCCAGCACGGTCTCCATGCTTGGCAGGAGACCGGTCTCCATCCGCAGCCCTTCAGGACCCTGCTGGACCGGAGCACTCATCCCCAGGGACTTGGCCCTGCGTCTCAGCAGCTAAGTACCTGAGACGTTTAGATTTCGGGGTCCCTGTACTTTATTGTTGGGGGAGAGTGTGCTTATTGTGTTTACTGACATTTCCGGCGGGTTCTCTAGCTGTCGCTTGAGAACCGCGCCGATGGTGCCTGCGCGTCGGCCGCGCCGTTCAAATTTAGGCCCCGGCTTCGCCGGAGGCCTAGTTTCTGTTTCACTGCCCTCGCATGTCACTCATGCAGAGGGACAGTCTCGGCTCCTCCCGGCGGCCGTTCTGTACAGGGGAGGGACACTCCCCACTGCAGTGTGTGTCCCCTCCCCTGTAGGTCTCTATGGCCCTCCAGATCCTGCTCCTCAAGCAAGTCCCGCCCCCTCTCTTCGCTCCGGCGGCCATTTTCTCAGCGTTCTCTCTGCGATCAGTCATTGCAGCGCTGGTCTGCAGCATCTCTGCTGAGGTGCTGTGCTTGGGGGTCCGGGCTTCAGGATCTGGAGGGCACACAACACCGCTCCAGCGGTCTGGTAAGCCACAACCGGTCTCCGGTTGTGGACCTCTGTATATACTCTCTGGGGTTCATTCTCTGGCAGAGCCCCCACTCCAGCAGCATGTCTCACACGAGGAGCAAGGCCCCAAAGCTTTATGCTGTATGCGCTGCATGTGAGCTCCTGCTGCCGGAACCGAGCACCTTCCCACATTGTGATGCCTGCTCTAACTTGGCGGTGCCACAGCCTGGAGTCTCACCCCCAGTGGTCTCTCAGGCTGCTCCTGCTCCTGTGGCTGAACCCCCGGCTTGGGTAGAATCCTTTTCTAGGTCTATCTCCCAGTCCTTTGCTGAGTCCATGGGACTTCTGTCCAGGACTTTGCTGAATATGCATCAGCCCCCCTCACAGGGTGCCTCTGCTGCTAGGGGTCTCTCAGGACCGGAGCTCACAGAGGATTCATCATCAGGGCCCAGACCCCGTCCTCCTAAGAAGAGACGCAGGGTTCCCTCTCCCTCCTCCTCCCGTGGCTCTGATTCCAGAGCTGACTCGCAGGATGAAGAGGATGCCTTTACAGGGGGCTCGGAGGCTAACTCCATGTGCCCCATTGATCTGTCCGAAAGTGACTCAGATCTTAGTGACTTGATTGCTTCTATTAATTCTGTACTGGATCTCAATCCGCCAGTATCAGAGGAGCAACCCTCTCTGGCAGAAAAGCACCAGTTTACCTTGCCTAAGAGAGCAAAGTGTGTTCTTTAATCACTCCAGTTTTCAGGCCGCTGTGACCAAGCCCAGGGCCTGTCCTAACAAGCGCTTCCCAAAGCGTGGTTCTGATGACCGTTTTCCCTTTCCACCTGAGGTGGTCAAGGAGTGGGCTAAGTCCCCAAAGGTAGACCCTCCGGTGTCTAGCAGCCCGGACCGTTGTGTCGGTGGCTGATGGCACTTCCCTTAAGGATTCCACTGACCGCCAGATTGACCTTCTGGCCAAATCCGTGTATGAAGCGGCGGGGGCCTCGTTTTCTCAGACTTTTGCAGCAGTGTGGGCTCTCAAGGCCATCTCTGCTTCTCTGGAGGAGATGCATTCCCTCACCAGGGAATCTATGCCCGAAATGGATGCCTTAACTTCCCAAGCTTCGGCCTTTTCATCCTATGCCATGTCTGCCATGCTGGAGGCTTCTCACCGCACTGCGGTGGCTTCGGCTAATTCCCTCGCTATCCGCAGAATCTTGTGGCTTCGAGAGTGGAAGGCAGATGCTTCTTCAAAGAAGTACCTTGCTGGGCTCCCTTTTGCTGGGTCCCGGCTGTTCGGAGAACAGCTAGATGAAATTATTAAGGAAGCTACTGGCGGGAAGAGTACTTCCATGCCTCAAACTAAAGCCAGGAAACCTGTCCAGGGTAGGAATCAGTCGAGGTTTCGTTCCTTTCGTTCCTCCAACTGGTCGTCCTCTAAGCCCTCGGCCTCGTCCGCTAACTCAGCCAAGGACCAGAAATCCAACTGGCGCACAAAAGCGCGTCCACAGAAGACCGCAGGAACTGCTGCCACTAAGGCAGCCTCCTCGTGACTATCTGCCCGCTCCGGCAACGTCCTTAGTCGGTGGCAGGCTCTCCCACTTTGGCGACGCTTGGTTTCAACACGTCTCCGATCAGTGGGTGAGAGATATCATCTCTCACGGCTACAGGATAGAATTCTCTTCCAGTCCGCCAAACAGATTTTTTCTCTCAACTCCCCCCTGCTCCAAGGCCGCCGCCTTCTCACAGGCCGTGGCAGCCTTACAGGCCAATGGAGTAATTGTACCGGTTCCCGCCCCGGGAACGGTTCAGAGGTTTCTACTCAAATCTCTTCCTAGTTCCCAAAAAGGACGGTACCTTCCGGCCCATCCTGGATCTCAAGCTTCTCAACAAGCATGTTCAGGTGCGGCGCTTTCGTATGGAGTCTCTGCGATCAGTCATTGCCTCTATGTCCCAAGGGGATCTCCTGGCATCCATCGACATCAGAGATGCCTATCTGCATGTGCCAATTGCAGTGTCACACCAGCGTTGGCTACGTTTTGCAGTAGGAGAAGATCACTTCCAATTCGTGGCTCTCCCCTTCGGGTTGGACACGGCCCCTCGGGTATTCACCAAGGTCATGGCAGCAGTGATTGCAGTTCTGCACCTCCAGGGGTTGGCAGTGATTCCTTACCTGGACGACCTTCTAGTCAAGGCTTCATCCAGCGCAGATTGTCAGCGGAGTGTCTCGCTCACTCTCTCCACTCTAGCTCAATTCGGGTGGCTGGTCAATCTGCCCAAATCCACTCTGACTCCGACCCAGAGTCTCACGTACCTAGGGATGCAGTTCGAGACCTTTCACGGAACTTGTGAAGTTGCCCGTAGTCAAACAGCAGTCCCTCCAGCTAGCGGTGCGCTCTCTGCTGAGGCCCCGCCGTTATACCCTCAGGCGTCTGATGCAGGTGCTGGGTCAAATGGTGGCGTCCATGGAGGCTGTCCCCTTTTGCCCAGTTCCATCTGCGCCCCCTGCAGCTGGACATTCTCCGCTATTGGGACAAGCGGCCTTCCTCCTTACGCAGGTTAGTGGCTCTGTCGCCACAAACCAGGAGCTCTCTAAAGTGGTGGCTTCGGCCCTTCTCCCTGTCCCAGGGGCGTTCCTTCCTGGCCCCGTCCTGGGTGATTCTCACCACGGATGCCAGTCTATCTGGCTGGGGAGCGGTATATCTCCCCCACAGAGCGCAGGGCACTTGGACTCCGTCCGAGTCAGCCCTTTCAATCAATGTGCTGGAAACCAGAGCCGTGTTTCTAGCTCTCCTAGCTTTTCACCACCTGTTGGCGGGCAGGCACATTCGAGTCCAGTCAGACAACGCGACAGCGGTTGCCTACATCAATCAGCAAGGCGGGACACGCAGCCGCCTGGCGATGTTGGAAGTACAACGCATCCTTCAATGGGCGGAGGACTCAAAGTCCACCATTTCCGCAGTCCACATCCCAGGCGTGGAAAACTGGGAGGCAGATTATCTCAGCCGTCAAACCGTGGACGGTGGCGAGTGGTCCCTGCACCCGGCAGTGTTTCAGTCAATCTGCCGCAAATGGGGCACTCCGGACGTGGACCTAATGGCATCCCGTCACAACAAGATTCCCGTTTACGTGGCTCGCTCTCACGACCCTCAGGCATTCGCCGCGGATGCACTGGTTCAAGACTGGTCCCAGTTTCGTCTGTCCCACGTGTTTCCCCCTCTAGCTCTCTTGCCCAGAGTTCTGTGCAAGATCAGAACGGAGGGCTGTCGAGTCATCCTCATTGCACCGGACTGGCCCAGGCGAGCTTGGTATCCAGACCTGCTCCATCTGTCCGTAGAGATGCCGTGGCATCTCCCGGACCGTCCAGACCTACTCTCACAAGGTCCATTTTTCCGGCTGAATTCTGCGGCTCTCAAATTGACGGCGTGGCTCTTGAGTCCTGGATCTTGACGGCTTCTGGTATCCCTCCTGAAGTCATCTCCACTATGACTCGGGCCCGTAAGTCTTCCTCCACTAAGCTCTATCACAGGACTTGAAAAATTTTCCTGTCCTGGTGTCGCTCTACTGACCATCCTCCTTGGCCATTCTCCTTGCCGACCCTTCTGTCTTTTCTACAGTCCGGTCTGCAGCTAGGACTGTCCCTCAACTCTCTCAAGGGACAAGTCTCAGCTCTGTCAGTTCTGTTCCAGCGGCGTCTCGCTCGGCTGGCTCAGGTCCGCACCTTCATGCAAGACGCGTCTCACATCATTCCGCCTTACCGGCGGCCCTTGGATCCCTGGGACCTTAATTTAGTTCTCACGGTTTTGCAGAAACCCCCCTTTGAGCCTCTTAGGGAGGTCTCTTTGTATCGTCTTTCACAGAAAGTGACCTTTCTGGAGGCCATAACTTCCCTCAGGAGAGTCTCTGATTTGGCCACGCTCTCTTCGGAGTCACCTTTTTTTAGTTTTTCATCAAGACAAGGTGGTTCTCCGTCCGACTCCGGATTTTCTTCCTAAGGTGGTCTCTCCATTCCACCTTAACCAGGACATTACCCTACCTTCCTTTTGTCCGGCTCCTGTTCATCGCTTTGAAAAAGCGCTGCATACTCTGGATCTGGTGCATGCGCTCCGGATCTATGTGTCTCGCACTGCTGCTCTTAGGCGGTGCACTTCTCTTTTTGTGCTAACCACAGGTCGGCGCAAGGGCCTCTCTGCTTCTAAGCCGACCTTGGCCCGTTGGATTAGATCGACCATTTCGGACGCCTACCAGAGTTCTCAGGTGCCTCCCCCGCCGGGGATCAAGGCACACTCGACCAGAGCTGTTGGTGCCTCTTGGGCTTTCAGGCACCAGGCTACGGCTCAACAAGTCTGTCAGGCTGCCACTTGGACTAGCCTGCATACCTTTTCGAAGCACTACCAAGTGCATGCTCATGCTTCGGCAGATGCGAGCTTGGGCAGACGCATCCTTCAGGCGGCTGTCGCCCATTTGTGAAGTTAGGTTCTGCCTACTTCTTGCCTTTTTTCGGTTTATTTCCCACCCAGGGACTGCTTTGGAACGTCCCATGGTCTGGGTCTCCCAAAGGAACAATAATGAAAAAGAGAATTTTGTTTACTTACCGTAAATTCTTTTTCTTATAGTTCCGTATTGGGAGACCCAGCACCCTCCCTGTTGCCTGTTGGCAATTTTTCTTGTTCCGCGTGTGATCACCGGCTGTTGTCGTGGACAGAGTCTCCGGTTGTTCCGGCTTTTGCTCTGTTCTACTTGTGGGTGGCTATTCTCCTTCAGCTTTTGCACTAAACTGGCTGGGTCTGCTCACCAGGGGGTGTATAAGCTCAGGGGGAGGAGCTACACTTTTAAGTGTAGTACTTTGTGTGTCCTCCGGAGGTAGAAGCTAAACACCCATGGTCTGGGTCTCCCAATACGGAACTATAAGAAAAAGAATTTACGGTAAGTAAACAAAATTCTCTTTTTTGCTTTGATAACAGCTTTAAACCTTCATGACCTTTTCTCTAGCTGCTTCATCAAATTGTCACCTGAGATGGCTTCTTCTAACAGTCTTGAAAAAGTTGACAGAGGTGCGGGGCACTTTTGGGTTGCTTTGTCTTCACTCTGCATCCAACTCATCCCAAAACATCTGAAATGGGTTATGGTCAGGTGATTGTGGAGGCCTTGTCATCTGTCGCAGCACTCCATCCCTCTCCTTCTTATTCACATAGACCTCCAGAGCCTGGAGCTCTGTTTTGGGACACTGTCCTGTTGCAACACAAATGATAAGTGACTAAGTGAAGAACTAGATGGTTTGCACATGTCGTTGCATAATGCTATGGTAGCCATGCTGGGTAACAGTGCCTTGAGTTTGGAGTGAATCTCCAACATTCCCACCAACAAAGCACCCAACACCTC
Organism: Anomaloglossus baeobatrachus; assembly: GCF_048569485.1. Classification (NCBI taxonomy): domain Eukaryota; kingdom Metazoa; phylum Chordata; class Amphibia; order Anura; family Aromobatidae; genus Anomaloglossus; species Anomaloglossus baeobatrachus. The sequence goes on along the minus strand of NC_134359.1, from coordinate 253,491,377 downwards.
GACCCCTTCCATCCATGCTTCACGGTGGTCAAACATGTAGAAATCATCTGCTCACCTTTTCTGCATCTCACAAAGATATGGTACCAAATTTTGATTTATCAGACCAAAGTACAGATTTCCACTGGTACAATGTCCAGTCCTTGTGTTGCATTGGTAAAACAAGTCTCCTCTTTTTGTTTGCAGTCCTCTGTAGTATCTCCCATACGGCAAATCACTAAAAAGGACATAAAATTCAAAAACATCCCAGAAAAAAAATCCGACATATTTATCAACACCAGGTTACAATAGTAATGCATTACAGGAAGCAGCAGCCCACATGACAAAGCCAGACACTGTGCACACATATCTGAGTGCATTAATAGTACCCCCACCATGAATGGTAGGTATGGAAATGATTGTTTCATCAGTATTTTGCTCTTGTACTGCTCAAGTCTTTATCTTGGGGGTCTGCTGCATCCTGTAGTGCATTAGTACTGTTTCTTGGTGTTGGTAAATATGGCTGCCTATTTTAGTAATGCTATTTGATCCTAAATACCTGCTTCTCACAGTCTCTTCTGGACAGTTGATTTTGACATGTGTATGCTATTTGATATCTGTGCATTATTTATGAGGGCTGTCTTCAGAGGTCTTGTCAATTCGCATTTTCGGAGACTGGTAGTTCTGATGAACTTATCCTCTGCAGCAAAGGTAATTCTTGGTCTTCCTTTCCTGTAGTGCTCCTTATTATAGCCACTTTCATCACAGTTTTCATTACTGCACATGAGGATACCTTCAAGACGCTAGCAATTTCCAGATTGCTTGACCTTTAATGTCTTAAAGTAATAATAGACTGTCATTTCTCTTCACTTACTTGAGTGGTTCTTGCCATATTGTGGCTTGGAGCAGATGTGGAATAGGGCTGGAGTTGTGTACTAACCCTGCCCCTGGATAACATGCCTGATGGTTACAAACAAACACTTTCTGAAGGCTGGGTGATTGCACAAATGAGCTCTTGATGAGGCACACCTCTTAATTGGAAGCCATTCCAGGTTACTACCCGATGAAGGTCTTTGAGAAAATTCCTAGGGGATTTAAAGCTGTCAGAATAAAAAGGTAGGGGGGACTATTTTGAGAAATTTAAGATGTATCACATTCTACTGATTTCCATGTGTGTTACCCTTTGTGGTTTTGCTGCCTTCAGCCTGAATCTACAATGTACACATTCCAGGAAAAACATTGAATGAAGAGGGGTGTCCAAACTTTTGTATGTTACTGTACGCGATATACTTTTTATGATGTATTTGCTAAATGGACGCAATAATAGCCTACGGTACAGAATAATGGCCACCAACATAATCCAATAACTAGGTGTCTTGCTATTGGGAAATTAGATGTTATTTATGAGCAAATTCAACATCAAGTGTTCAATTTTCTGGCCGCGACATCACAGGGAAAACATGAAATATACAGTTCGCAGACACTAGTCAATTCCTTGTATGACACCGATCACATACCTGTGACATCCATCAGCTGCTGATTGACATTTAATCTATTGACACTGCTGCTGAACATCGCGGTGAGGGAAGACTTTATTACAGCCAGTAAAAGCTTCTCTTCTTGGAGTAAAATCTGCCTCTTGTCTGGCGTGACATTAATATCCACACAATCTGCAAAAAGCACAAACATTTTCAAAGGTTCAAATTTTTTTTTAGGGGTTGCAACCAAGCTATAATTTTTGATTGAAACTTTCCACCTACAAATGTCATGCGATGTTTGGTTCCAAACTCATTAGGTGCCACGGCGGCGTCGGGCTCTGATCACACTGCAGAGTCTGACAAGCAATCAGATGTCTCCTCCTTGCTCAGCCAGAGCTGGGCGTCGGCTGTTTCATGTCCAGTATTGCTAAGTCCTGCAGGACCTGGGGAACTCTGCTAGGAGCTCAGGTTGCTAATTAGTACCAATCACAGACCTCTTCTTCCTATATAAGATTCTGGATCCTCGTGCTTAGTGCTGATAATAGCTCCAGCTTGTGCAGCGATTCCGGTTCTGGTGATCCAATCTTTGGTGATGTGTGGTGTGCTATACTGTGTGGTGCAGAAGTTTCCCAGTTATTAGTTTACTTCCTCCGCTTTATGTTATTTCCCCTGTGCACATATTGTCACTCCTTTGTGTTTGGTTGTTGTGTGTGAGTAGTGGTGTTTCCCTTGTCAGTTTTTAGTTGTGGGGTTTGTGACTACAGTCCCTGCCTACCACTTGGGGAGGGGAGTTACACCAGAGCTAGGACAGGCGTTAGGGTCATGCTGGCAACTCAGACCTAGCTACCATCAAGCGTACTTCTGACCTAAGGGACAGTGCATGGTCCCCAGTCTGAGGGCCAGCCTAAGTGTCCCTGCCCAGTCATCTCTTCCCAGTTACAACACATAGTAGATCATTATCTACAGTGGGTACGGAAAGTATTCAGACCCTTTTACATTTTTCGTTTCATTGCAGCCATTCGGTAAATTCAAAAAAGTTCATTTTTTTTCTCATTACTGTACACTCTACACCCCATCCCCCCATCTTGATAGAAAAAAACAGATGTAGACATTTTTGCAAATTTATTAAGAATTTTATTTATCAAGAATAACTGAAATATTACATGGTCATAAGTATTCAGAACCTTTGCTCAGACACTCATATTAAAGTCACTTGTCCATTTCCTTGTGATCCTCTTTGAGATGGTTCTACTCCTTCATTGGAGTCCAGCTGTGTTTAATTAAACTGATAGGACTTGATTAGGAAAGGCGCCACCTGTCTATATAAGACCTCACAGCTCACAGTGCATGTCAGACCAAATGAGAATCATGAGGTCAAAGAAACTGTCCAAGGAGCTCAGAGACAGAATTGTGGCAAGCCACATATCTGGCCAAGGTTACAAAAGAATTACTGCAGTACTCAAGGTTCCTAAGAGCACAGTGGCCTCCATAATCCTTAAATGGAAGACATTTGTGACCACCAGAACTCTTCCTAGACCTGGCCGTCCAGCCAAACTGAGCAATCATGGAAGAAGAGCCTTGGTGAGAGAGGTAATGAAGAACCCAAGATCACTGTGGCTGAGCTCCAGAGATGCAGTAAGGAGATGGGAGAAAGTTCCACAAAGTCAACTATTACTGCAGCCCTCCACCAGTCACCCTTTATAGCAGAGTGTCCCAACGGAAGCCTCTCCTCAGTGCAAGACATATGAAAGCCTGCATAGAGTTTGCACAAAAAAAAAAACAAAAAAACACAAAACACACATGAAGAACTCCAAGACTATGAGAAATAAGATTCTCTGGTCTGATGAGACGAAGATAAAACTTTTTGGTGATAATTCTAAGAGGTATGTGTGGAGAAAACCAGGCACTGTTCATCACCTGCCAAATACAATCCCAACAGTAAAACATGGTGGTGGCAGCATCATGCTATGGGGTGTATTTTAGCTGCAGGGACAGGACGACTGGTGGCAATTGAAGGAAAGATGAATGCGGCCAAGTACAGAGATATCCTGGAAGAAAACCTCATCCAGGGTGCTCTGGACCTCAGGCTTGGCAGAAGGTTCACCTTCCAAGAAGACAATGACCCTAAGTACACAGCTAAAATAACAAAGGAGTGGCTTCAGAACAACTCTGTGACCATTCTTGACCGTCCCAGCCAGAGCCCTGACCTAAACCCAATTGAGCATCTCTGGAGAGACCTGAAAATGGCTGTCCAACAACGTTCACCATCCAACCTGACGGAACTGGAGAGGATCTGCAAGGAATAATGGCAGAGGATCCCCAAATCCAGGTGTGAAAAACTTGTTGCATCATTCCCAAGAAGACTCATGGCTGTACTAGTTCAAAAGGGAGGGTGCTTCTACTCAATACTGAGCAAAGGGTCTGAATACTTATGACCATGGGATATTTCAGTTTTTCTTGTTTAATAAATTTGCAAAAATTTCTACATTTCTATTTTTTTCTATCAAGATGGGGGATGGGGTGCAGAGTGTACATTAATGAGAAAAAAATGAACTTTTTTGAATTTATCACACGGTCTGAATACTATCCATGCCCACTGTATAAGAATGGGAAGTTGGGCAGTTATCCATAGGAAGCTAGTAATTGGCTCTTAGTTTTCAGAGACCATTTGGAAATCAAAAGCGGCAATCTGACGGGACCTATGGGCAACCTCTTTACTTTTCGTTTGCAATAGTTTTAGTTCTACAACCTTCATAGATGCTCTTATATCTGGTTTTCTCCAAGATGCCCCGATAATTTAGCAGTTTCAGAGTTATTGTAGAGTCAGTAGAGTTTACTGGATGCAAATCCTAATATAATATTGAGCACAATTAAGAAAATGAACAACCATGGGAGGTAAAGCCTCGGGAAGTGCTCTGTCCCACCTAGAGCACATAATGCCTCATTTGCATATGACTAATTAAAATGCTAATTTCTCAGGAATGCAGTAACAGATGGAAGATATAAAAGTGTTGATGGATTTACATTTCAAAAACATGCAAGAGCCTATATGTGGTTTGTGGTTTCTCTTAAGGGCACTTTACACGCTGCGATATCGATAGCGAGCGTACCCGCTCCCGTCGGTTGTGCGTCACGGGCAAATCGCTGCCCGTGGCGCACAACATTGCTAACACCCGTCACACATACTTACCTGCCTAGCGACATCGGTGTTGGGGGCGGTTCGTTTGGCGTCACAGCGACGTCACTAAGCGGCCGCCCAATAGAAGCGGAGGGGCGGAGATGAGCGGGACGTAACATCCCGTCCACCTCCTTTCTTCCTCATTGCGGGCTGCAGCAGGTACGAGGTTGTTCCTCGTTCCTGCGGTATCACACGCTGCGATGTGTGCTGCCGCAAGAACGACGAACAACCTGCGGCATGAGCAACCAACGATATTATGAAAATGGACGATGTGACAATGATCAACGATTTTTGACGCTTTTGCGATCGGTGATCGTCGCTCTTTGGTGTCACACGCAACGATATCGCTAACAGCGCCGGATGTGCGTCACTAACGACGTAACGCCAACGATATCTTGTTAACTATATCGTTGCGTGTAGAGCACCCTTTACTGATAGAATCCCTTTGAGAAATGGTGAAAATCAAATGGAGTGTTTAATGGTGGTCCGGCAACATCATAGTACGAACTAGTGTAGTGACCCCCGGGAAATCACACATTCATATATCACTTTACGTTACCTACAAAGTCTAAGACCATAACAGGAGATGATAATAAAACTCACCGGAATTGACGCAAATGTTGAGAACAACAAACGGATACTGATGTCTGTTGAATGAATGATACACTTCATTCACAATCTTAATAACCTGAGAGACAGAAAGCATGGACCGTTAATAGGGGGGGGGGGAATCAAACAGTTTTCTTTCAGCATCCTAGTTTTCTAACTTTTCATAATTTTACGTTTAAAACAGGAGGTTCTGTCACATATTTCCTGGCTTTTATTTAAAGGGAATCTGTCAGCAGGTTTTTGGTACCTCATATGATAGCAGCATGATGTAGGTAAGAAGATACTGAATCCAATGATGTATCACTTAGATTACTGGCTGCAGCCGTTCTGACAAAATGAGAATTTTTTGTTTTAGTCATGTAGCAGAGCAGAGAGAGCTAGCCCCGCCCACACCAGGCTCTGTATAGAGACTGTACATTGACAGGGAGGTGTCAATCAGAGGAGGGGGCGTGTGACATTGTAGTCCAGGCAATGAGAAGTCCTGCTAGTTAAATAAACATAGCAAATAAACAATAAATCAGACCTCAACAAGCCAGGCATCCCTGAATTCAAATGTTTTAACCCTTGCAGTATGCAGTCTTCAGATTACATAGCAAAAATCTGCTGACAGAGTTTTTTAAACGAAAAACTCCAGGCAAAACTGATTCTGTGTGTGAGATTAAAATTGCATGACCATGGGGCGGCACGGTGGCTCAGTGGTTAGCACTGCAGACTTGCAGCGCTGGGGTCCTGGGTTCAAATCCAACCAAGGAGAACATCTGCAAGGAGTTTGTATGTTCTCCCCATGTTTGTGTGGATTTCCTCCGGGTACTACGGTTTCTTCCCACACTCCAAAAAACACACAGATAGGGACTTTAGATTGTGAGCCCCAATGGGGACAGTGATGATGATGTATGTAAAACACTGAGGAATATGTTGGCGCTATATAAAAGATTAATAATAATAATAGTAATAATTATTATGAAGCCGAGGTGATAGAAGTCACATGGCACAGTACAACCCATCTCACTCTCAACCGTTGGATGGCATTTATCCATGCGGAGACTTTTCTCATCCATGTGAATTGTGCCAATAATTATAGAGCCCTATGTTGTCCATTGTGTAATATTTGGTGCTCATTTTTATAATCTTTACTAAGAGGGTATGGCTCACAGGATCCTCGGGGGCGTGTGTTCAGACTGCTCTACATAATTACCCTGCGAGCCATGCCCCTTTATAAAAACTATAAAAATTAACCCAAAATAATAAGTATCATCTTTTGACCCATATGGTGGATAAAAATAAAATAAAGTGGAATAATCAGGGTAGCGGAGGGAATAAAATAAGAAAAAAAAAAAATGGTCACTTTTGACCTGATGATGGGTTCTGTGTAAATCACTAAGTATATAGCATACAAATCAACTACATTACATATAAGCAAGTCTGAAATAATATTCGAGGTTCCACAGAAGTGAGGACTTACCTTAGCAGGGTCACAAGGCCGCTGGTTTATAAAATAAAACTGCCTGTCTGTGGCACTTCTCCCTACACCGTGGTCACACTGAGATATGTATCCTGTAATACTGAAAATGAGAAGATGCTGAGGAACATTTGTACTTTGAAAGTGATGTCATTCCTGATTAACATATATCTAATAGTAATAATGATGATGACCCCATGGTTAGATGGTGCCTGGGCAACACAATCATTCAGCTAAGAGTTAAGGCCTCGTTACACGCAACAACATCACTAACGAGATGTTGTTGGGGTCACGGAATTCGTGACGCACATCCGGCCTCGTTAGCAATGTCGTTGCGTGTGACACCTACGAACGGCCGCTACCGATCAAAAATACTCACCTTATCGTTGATCGTTGACACGTCGTTCTAATCCCAAATATCGTTGAAGTTGCAGGACGCAGGTTGTTCGTCGTTCCTGAGGCAGCACACATCGCTACGTGTGACACCGCAGGAACGAGGAACATCACTGTACCTGCGTCCTCCGGCAACGAGGTGGGCGTCACTTTCTTTCGGCTGCTCTCCGCCCCTCCGCTTCTATTGGACGGCTGCCGTGTGACGTCGCTCTGACGGCGCACGAACCGCCCCCTTAGAAAGGAGGCGGTTCGCCGGCCACAGCAACGTCGTTAGGCAGGTAAGTACGTGTGACGGGGCCTAGCGATGTTGTCCGCCATGGACAGCGATTTGCCCGTGACGCACAAACGACGGGGGCGGGTGCTTTCATGAGCGACATCGCTAGCAATGTCGCTGCATGTAAAGCCTCCTTTAGACTAAAAGTCCAATTGCACTGCACAATGTTCGTGAATGAGCATTCCCAATATTATAGTATTGTAAAATTGGCTGCTGATCACCCGACATACGAAAAAAACGCTTGTTCATTGGGCGAAATGCATAAAAGTTATAATTCTCGGCAGCAGGTTTTTGCTACCTCTTCTGAGAGCAGCATGAAGTAGGCAAAGAGATCTTGAATCCAATAATTTATAACTTAGATTACTAGCTGCAGTTGTTGTGACACAAATCAGATTTTTTAGATTTAGCCATGTAGCAGAGCTGAGAGAGTTCTCCCCACCCACACCTGGCTCTTTATATACATTGTACACTGACAGTGAGATGTCAGATGACTGCCGTGTGGGTGAAAATGTAGTATGACCAATGAGAAGTCCTGCTAATTAAACTAACATAGCAAATAACAGATTGGACCATGACAAGACAGGCATCCCCGAATCCTATGTGTTAACCCTTGCAGCATGCTGTCTTCAGCTTACATAGCAAAAACCTGCTGACGGATTCCTTTTAAAGGCCCATTTACATGAGCCAAAAATTGTGAACAATCTGTGATTAGTACGCTTGTTTGCTGATTATCTACTTGTGTGCACAGGTCAAAGGATGGTTCATTCTGGTATTAAAATAAAGTGCTGCATAAACAGGACACGTGGTGCTGATAAAGAAATTCTGTCCACACAAAAAGCATAAACAATCATTCTGTACACATAGATTTCTGAATAGTAGAATTGCCTGCACTTCCTAATCTTATGGTCTGAACTGGTGCAAATAAAACATAAGTAAGGGAAGGGTGAAAAAACTTAAGGATGTATTCAGTTTGGACATAAAATTATATTAGGACCCAATTGAGAAATGCACCTTGGCGTGGTAACTGGGCTCAAGTAAATTTGGCCATCTTTAGTTGTAAAGTACCGTATTTTTTGTTTAATAAGATGCACCGGATTATAAGACACACCCCAAACTTAAAGAATTTAAAAAAAATGTGGTCCATCTTATACTCCGGTGTTGTCTTACCGGAGGGAGGTGTCGGTGTCTGTGCTGGCAGCAGAAGCTGCGGTGGCTGTGTGAAGCAGGGTCGGTGCGGCGAATGTCTCAGATGCTCTGTCGGTGGTCCGGGCTTCAAAGAAATGGCACCCGGAGCTGAGAGCTCCATCTGCACATGCGTTGACTCCAGGCGCCATCCTTTGAAGCCAGAGCATCTGGGACACCTGCCATACAGCCACTCCAGCTTCGGCTGCCAGCACAGACACCGCAGCCCGCACAGAGAGGAAGCTGGCCGCCTGCACAGAGAAGCACCCGGCCGGCGGCACAGAGAGGCACCCGGCCGCCGGCACAGAGAGGCACCCAGCCGCCCGCACAGAGAGGAAGCTGGCCGCCTGCACAGAGAAGCAACCGGCCGGCGGCACAGAGAGGCACCCGGCCGCCGGCACAGAGAGGCACCCGGCCGCCGGCACAGAGAGGCACCCGGCCGCTCGCACATAGAAGAAGCCGACCGCCGGCACAGAGAGGCACCCGGCCGCCGGCACAGAGAGGCACCCGGCCGCCGGCACAGAGAGGCACCCGGCCGCCGGCACAGAGAGGCACCCGGCCGCCGGCACAGAGAGGCACCCGGCCGCCGGCACAGAGAGGCACCCAGCCGCCGGCACAGAGAGGCACCCGGCCGCCGGCACAGAGAGGCACCCGGCCGCCGGCACAGAGAGGCACCCGGCCGCCGGCACAGAGAGGCACCCGGCCGCCGGCACAGAGAAGCACCCAGCCGCCGGCACAGAGAGGCACCCAGCCGCCCGCACAGAGAAGAAGCTGGCCGCCTGCACAGAGAAGCACCCGGCCCGCCCGCACAGAGAGGCAACCGGCCGCCCGCACAGAGAGGCACCCGGCCGCCCGCACAGAGAGGCACCCGGCCGCCCGCACAGAGAGGCACCCGGCCGCCCGCACAGAGAGGCACCCGGCCGCCCGCACAGAGAGGCACCCGGCCGCCCGCACAGAGAGGCACCCGGCCGCCCGCACAGAGAGGCACCCGGCCGCCCGCACAGAGAGGCACCCGGCCGCCCGCACAGAGAGGCACCCGGCCACCCGCACAGAGAGGCACCCGGCCGTCCGCACAGAGAGGAAGCTAGCCGCCTGCACAGAGAAGCACCCGGCTGCCGGCACAGAGAGGAAGCTGACCGCCTGCACAGAGAAGCACCCGGCCGACCGCACAGAGAGGCACCCGGCCGCCCGCACAGAGAAGCACCCGGCCGCCCGCACAGAAAGGCACCCGGCCGCCCGCACAGAGAGGCACCCGGCCGCCCGCACAGAGAGGCACCCGGCCGCCCGCACAGACAGCCGGATGCACAGAGGGACACCCACACAGACAGTCCTTCGCACCAATTCTCCACCTCCCGGTAAGGTATATTCGTATTTTAAGACACACCCCTAATTTTCCTCCTGAAAAATACGCTAATTTTTTTTAAAAAAAAAAATCACATTTTCTAGACAGTAATGCATAATCACATTTCAATGTTCACTAATTACATTCTTCAGTTTTTTTTCCCTTGAGTGCAACTGTTATTTTTGATAACACACAGAATCGGTCGGCGTGTAAAAGTGCCACTAGGTGACTGTTGATTGACTTTTATATAGCCGACTAACATATGCGGTCAGCAGGGGTAAATGCACTTTTAAGGGGTTGACTACTACTTTTATACTAATGAACATTAGATTGCTGGGGGAGGAACACCCGGCACACCCACCGATCAGCTGTATCCAATGCCGGCTGGAAGTGATCAGTTGCACAGCACCGTCGTATGTATAGTGGCCGTGGCCAGGTACTGCACATGCACCGCTATTCAGATGAATGGGAGCGGATCTGCAGATACGTGTATACCTGTGGGGCAGTACTGGGCACAAGATGTTCAGACTTCCAGTAGGACGGCATTCATACCTCGTATTATAAGCATGGTGGGGACATTTATAAAGCTAAAGGTGTCATAATTCTGCAATTTGCACCAAAGAGCTGTCACACATTCTTTCTTTTGTAGAAATTAATGTCTGCGTAGCTCATAGAGTCCTCGAGTTGGGAAATTTTTATGTCTCAAGAACTGCTGTTCTTTAGGTATTTGCAGCTCCGTACAGCGATTCAATCTCATCTGCAGAGGACAGGGTCAGGAGAACTGACATCGTCGTTCCCAATGATAGGCATAGAGTCCAATACAGAGAAAGGATGGCACTCACCGAGAGCCAATAAATTCTTTATTTGAAAAAGAGTGCGATAAACGCGGCAGGAGTAGAGCAGACAGCGGGGCCCCTCACGGACGACGGCCGTTTCGCGTGAGGTAGCGTATTCATACGCGAAATGGCCGTCGTCCGTGAGGGGGCCCGCTGTCTGCTCTACTCCTGCCGCGTTTATCACACTCTTTTTCAAATAAATAATTTACTGGATCCCGGTGAGTGCTGTTCTTTCTCTGTATTGAACTCTATTACTGAACTCTAAGTTGTGTTGGACGAGCACCTCTCAGCCAGCTTCGTGGAGGATCCCTGTCCACATCCTGGATCAGTTTGTGCACATTTGCACATGTGGGGGGTCTGGTGTGGCAGTTTTCTCTGTGGATCTGCCCAATGATAGGCATACTGAAGTCACAGGGGCCCCGGGGTATGATTTCGGCTATCTATACACACCTGATATCGGTTGGAGTGGAAATCGGTGCCGTTGCCGGCACAGGACAAATGGAGGATCCTGATTCCCTCTCTACAGGGAAAGGAGTGGGAGGAGGTTCTGGAGTCTCCAACTATGTTATCTCCATCCGTCAACAATAGATTGATACAATGCTATTTTATACATCAGGCATACTTAACTCCCACTCGCTTATTTACTATGGGCCAGCGCCGTACGTCGGAATGCCCACGATGCCATGGTCCAGACGCAAACTTTCTGCACATGGTGTGGAATTGCCCGATCATATCCATGTATTGGCAAGAAGTGACTTCCCTGTTACCCGCAATAGTGTTGATGCCTGTTCCATGCGACCCTCTGTTGTGCCTATTTGGAGTAATGGAGGAAGGGGTGGGAGATCACTACATAAGAACACTTCTTAGGCCAGGGCCACACGGGGACTACTGCGATCCTCGCATGACACTCGGCTCATGCTGGCAGCACAGCAGGAGCCGAGTGTCATGTGAGTGTCCCTGCGACTGAGGTCCGATCATGCGAACGGCCCTAAGCAGCAAGGGGCGGGCCGGCTCTGAGGAGGGGAGGGCAGGCTCTGAGGAGGGGCGGGCCGGCTCTGAGGAGGGGAGGGCCGGCTCTGAGGAGGGGAGGGCCGGCTCTGAGGAGGGGCGGGAGGGATTTATCTCCCGCTCTCCTCCGTAGCCAGCTATTGCCATTCTCGCCCTGCACTCACAGTACACCGGTGTATCGTGAGTGCAGTGTGATTTTTCTCTCAACCCATAGACTTGAATGGGTGCGAGAGAAACAAGACTCGCATTACAGTCGCAGCATGTTGCGATTGTTTTCTCGGTCCGATTAGGAATGCAATGCGGAATTAAAGAAATTTTGCTGCAATTCTCTCAATTCTGAACAGAAATGATCTCTTGAATACAACATGTAATATTATCATGTAAAATATATATCCCATGGGCTTTACAGATAGATTTGCTCCTCTTATGTTGATCTGTCCATTGTATTTATTATATGATATGATTTAATTTCATAATCTGGACAGTATTGATATATATTATATATAATATAGTATGTTTTCCTCTCTTTCATGTTTAGTGTGACTCTGATGAAGGTCTCAAATGACCGAAACGTCATTAATTGATTGAAAAAATTGAAAGAAATATTTTTTCTTTGTTCACACAATTGAGGTAATTAAACGTCAATCTTTTTCACACAATTTGCTGGATTCTCTCTCTTTACAGGAATGCAAAGAAGACAACGTTACTTACTTATAGAAATCCCCCTGAACATCCGCAGGATTCAGCCCGTACTCCTCACACACAGCCTCACTTGGTGGCAGCTGAACGAAAGGAATCAAGTTCTGCAACTGGTAGGAAGAGAAGAGCGAGCACAGGATGAGCGAGCACAGGATGAGCAAGCACAAGAAGAAAAGAGTGAGCACAGGATGAGAGAGCACAAGAAGAAAAGAGTGAGCACAGGATGAGAGAGCACAAGAAGAAAAGAGCGAGCACAGGATGAGAGAGCACAAGAAGAAAAAAGCGAGCATAGGATGAGAGAGCACAAGAAGAAAAGAGTGAGCATAGGATGAGAGAGCACAAGAAGAAAAGAGTGAGCAGAGGATGAGCGAGCACAGGATGAGAGCACAAAAAGAAAAGAGCATGCACAGGATTAGCGATCACAGGGTGAGCGAGCACAGGATGAGCGAGCACAAGAAGAAAAAAGTGAGCACAGGGTGAGCGAGCACAGGAAGAGAAGAGCGAGCACAGGGTGAGCGAGCACAGGGTGAGCGAGCACAGGGTGAGCGAGCACAGGGTGAGCGAGCACAAGAAGAAAAGAGCGAGCACAGGATGAGCGAGCACAGGATAAGCGAGCACAATAAGAAAAAAGAGCGAGCACAGGATGAGAGAGCACAGGATGAGAGAGCACAAGAAGAAAAGAGTGAGCACAGGATGAGCAAGCACAAGAAGAAAAGAGCGAGCATAGGATGAGAGAGCACAAGAAGAAAAGAGCGAGCACAGGATGAGCAAGCACAAGAAGAAAAGAGCGAGCATAGGATGAGAGAGCACAAGAAGAAAAGAGCAAGCACAGGATGAGCGAGCACAAGAAGAAAAAAGCGAGCACAGGGTGAGCGAGCACAGGATGAGTGAGCACAAGAAGAAAAGAGCAAGCACAGGATGAGCGAGCACAAGAAGAAAAAAGCGAGCACAGGGTGAGCGAGCACAGGATGAGCGAGCACAGGATGAGCAATCACAGGATGAGCAATCACAGGATGAGCGAGCACAGGATGAGCGAGCACAGGATGAGCGAGCACAGGATGAGCGAGCACAGGATGAGCGAGCACAGGATGAGCGAGCACAGGATGAGAGAGCACAGGATGAGAGAGCACAGGATGAGAGAGCACAGGATGAGAGAGCACAGGATGAGAGAGCACAGGATGAGCGAGCACAAGAAGAAAAGAGCGAACACAGGATGATCAGATCCTGCTGTATTTGGAGTTTTAATATTATTATTAGTAAAACTTTATCATGGCTGCTCATACGTCAACATAAAACATGCATAATGAATCTGTCACCAGGTTTTGCTCCCCAAACAGAGAGCAGCATGACGGAGGGACATACACCCAGATTCCAGCGATGTATTGCCTACTGGGCTGCTCGCTCTAGTTGTGATAAAATCACTGTTATATCTGCTGGAGATGTAGCCATTTTCTGAATGCTAAGCTGTGTATATGCCACGCTAACACCTATGATCAGCAGCTTTCTGTGTACACTGTGCCTAGGCAGAAAGCTGCTAATCAGTGGTAGGGAGGATTATACAGAGCTGATGAACATGAAGCACTACATAGCAGCTGGTTTACTAGGCCACTAATAATAATTTCTTGATGATAAAACTGTGATATTATCAAAACTGCAGCAAGCAGCCCAGTAAGTGACACATCGCTGGAATCATGGTCTCTTCCCCTACATTATGCTGCTTACAGATTAAGTTGCAAAAAGAAGACTTTTGGTACTCACCGTAAAATCTCTTTCTTGGAGCCTTCGTTGAGGGACACAGGAAAACATAAGTCTATGCTACTGTCATTATGCAAAAAAAAGTCGCTCCACCTCGGTAGTGTACACCAACCGACCGTGTGACAGCAACAGGAGAAGCAACCTGAATAATAAACAGACTGGCCCAACAAAGTTTTTTTTTTTTTAAAAAAAGGTGAGTGCTGTGTCCTTCAATGAAGGCACCGAGAGAAAGAGATTTTACAGTAAGTACCCAAAATCTTGTTTTCTCTATTGCTTTATTGGGAGACACAGGAAACAATGGGACGTCCTAAAGCAGTCCTCAGGGGTGGGACGAGATACGACTAGAAGAATGGAAGAGCAGAGGTGAGATACTCTGGACAGAAACTGGCCACTGTAAATTGGAAAACCAGTCGGACAGGTGGGTCCCTCCACCGGCTCCTCCCCAGAGGTGGGTCCCCCCACCGGCTTCTCCCCATAGGCGGGTCCCCCCACCGGCTTCTCCCCATAGGCGGGTCCCCCCACGGCTCCTCTCCATAGGCGGGTCCCCCCACGGGCTCCTCCCCACAGGCGGGTCCCCCCACCGGCTTCTCCCCACAGGCGGGTCCCCCCACTGGCTCCTCCCCCCACCGGCTTCTCCCCACAGGCGGGTCCCCCCACCGGCTCCTCTCCATAGGTGGGTCCCCCATCGGCTCCTCCCCATAGGCGGGTTCACTCATCGGCTCCTCCCCACAGGCACATCCTTGGTGGCTTCTCACCACCCACTGCCAGTGACTGCAGGCTTTCTGCTTATGCACACAGCTTGTCTGACTAGTCTCCTGTGCAGCTCCGGCTTTTTGTGTATGCTTTTCTGGGAAACGTTGCAGCATTTAAATGTCGCACCTGGCTGACATCATACAGCCAGTGTCTGGTATATGCGGCCTGTGGTTCAGTCATACATCCGCTGTCAGGAACACTAAAAATCCTTACCCTGGATATGCCTTTAAAGCATGAATAGTTCAGGTCTGACTTGTGGGATCCCGGACACAGGGATTCCACATCTGCGTTTCCAGCAAACTGGTGGCTGTGCATCCAAAACTACACGTCATTTATGGCTTATCAGGATGTGCAAAATGTAATAGAGGGTGCAAGCCCTTATGGATCAGACGTATGGCACATATCATATTAGGAGGATATAGCATAAAACCCATTTATGCTTACATAGCTGTAAATAATCTAACCATTGTTATGTTTTGCTACCTTAATATGTAAAAGGTTTAATACTGATTTGTGAGTTTTACCTGTTTCTGTCCAAATACAGCTCCAATATTTTCCTTCATGCTGCTTGAGGTACCACTTGAGCAGATGACGGGTGTCCTCTTCCCTTGGCCCACTTGATTGGTGCAATTTATACGCACGCCCGTTGAAATGATACAGTAAGCTTGTAAGATCTGAACCATTTTTGTAAATTCCTTTACAAAAAATAAATGTAAATAATAAAAAAATAAATAATATTATATAACATATACACACATTATTTTGGACACCACGGTTGCTCAGTGGTTAGCTTCTTGCAGCGCTGGGGTCCTGGGTCCAAACCCCTTAAGAACAAAATCTGCAAGGCGTTTGTATGTTCTCACTGTGTTTGCGTGGGTTTCTTCCCACACTCCAAAGACATACTGATAAGGGATTTATATTAGGAGCTCCAATAGGGACAGTGATCATGATGTCTGTACAGGATTGTGGAATTAATGTCTTCATATAAGTAAAAGTAAATGAATTATATATTTTTTAATAAACACACTATAAGGAAAAGAAGCTGCACTCAGTAGCACTCAAAGAAAAGCTAAAATTATTTTTTCTCCGGCGCTCCATTGGGAGACCCAGACGATTGGTGTATAGCACTGCCTCCGGAGGCCACACAAAGCAATTACACTAAAAAGTGTAAGGCCCCTCCCCTTCTGGCTATACACCCCCAGTGGGATCACTGGCTCACCAGTTTTCTGCTTTGTGCGAAGGAGGTCAGACATCCACGCATAGCTCCACTGTTTAGTCAGCAGTAGCTGCTGACTATATCGGATGGAAGAAAAGAGGGCCCATACTAGGGCCCCCAGCATGCTCCCTTCTCACCCCACTTGTGGTTTGTAAGGTTGAGGTACCCATTGCGGGTACAGAGGCTGGAGCCCACATGCTGCTTTCCTTCCCCATCCCCCTGAGGGGCTCTGAGGAAGTGGGATCTTACCGGCCTCCAAGCCCTGAGGCCGGGCTCCGTCCACAGACCCATTGAACCTGCTGGATAAGGAGCCGGGGTACCGTTCAGGGACAAGGCCCTGCAACTTTCAGGTACTCTGTGTCCCCGTACAGACAGGCACGCACACGCCAGACTTGCTGGGTGTGTTAGTGCGCCGGGGACAGTAGCGCTCCACGCTGGGCTTGGATCACAGCAGCTTAGCTGTGTGGATTCATGTGCTGGGAACACCGCGCCGGCCACTCTCGGAGCGGCGGCGCGGCTGGGACTTGTAGTGCGCCGGGGACTTAGCGCCGACCGCGCTTTTACGGCGGCGGCGCTTATAAATTTAGTCCCCGGCTTTTGCGGCCTAGCTCCGCTTCGTTCCCGCCCCCTCCCTGTCAATCAGGGAATGGGACAGACGCTGTGCAATCGTCAGCGCCGAGGGCTGGAGCCTTATTTACATGCTCCAGCCCTCTCACTAGGCACAGTGGGACGCAGGTTTCCCGCTTTTGGTCTGAGCACGCCCAGGGCCCGCCCCCCCCTCCACAGGACGCCGGCAGCCATTCCTGCATGCAGTCTGGCTGGAGGACGGACACAGGCTCTGGGAGACCCAGACTAGGGATTTCTGGCGACCACACACCCGCGTTTAGCGGGCGGTAAGCAGCACATTAGTGCTGGCCCCACTAGTGCCACAGTGTGTATTGGTGTACTTTTTCCTGTACCAGATATATATATATATATACTGCACTGTACGGTCGCTTCTTGGCTGTATACCCCTATATTGCTCTGAGGAGACAGCAACATGTCATCCACAAAACGCAAGGGTGCCAAGGCACGGGCTGTATACTCTGCTTGTACAGCATGTGGGGCTAATCTACCAGCAGGCTCCAACGACCCTCATTGTGTGCAATGTTCAGTCCCAGTGGCACTTCGGCAGCCAGAGCATATGGTGGTGGTAGCCCAGGCAGAGGCGCCTGTGAACCCTGCCCCGGTGACGGGGACAGAATTTGCAGTCTTTGCTGATAAAATGTCTGTGACTATGACAAAAATCCTGGAGACCTTGCAGTCCAGGCCAGTGGCTCAGACCATGGACTCTGCTGTGGCTAGGTTCCCAGGTCCCCCTCAGTTGGAACTAATCCGTACTTCGAGGGGGTCCCAGGCATCACAGGCTGAGGGCTCTGATTCTGATGACAGTCCCAGGCCGCCTAAGAGAGCTCGCTGGGAGAGACCCTCCACGTCGTCACGCGGGTCAGGGTCTCAGCGAGAAGGGTCTCTATATGATGAGACAGAGGTGGGTGATCAGGAGTCTGGTCCTGACACCGCACTCAATTTGGATACGCCAGATGGTGACGCCATGGTAAACGACCTTATAGCGGCCATCAATAGGCTGCTGGATATTTCTCCACCAGCCCCTTCAGCTGAGGAGGCAGCTGCCCAGCAGGAGAAATTCCATTTCCTGTATCCCAAGCGTAAATTGAGTACTTTTCTGGACCACTCTGACTTCAGAGAATCAATCCAGAAACACCATGCTTATCCGGACAAGCGTTTTTCCAAACGTCTTAAGGATACACGTTATCCCTTTCCCCCTGACGTGGTCAAGCGCTGGACCCAGTGTCCAAAAGTGGACCCTCCAATATCCAGGCTTGCAGCTAGATCCATAGTTGCAGTGGAGGATGGGGCTTCACTTAAAGATGCCAATGACAGACAGATGGACCTTTGGTTGAAATCTGTCTATGAAGCTATTGGCGCGTCGTTTGCTCCAGCATTCGCGGCCGTGTGGGCGCTCCAAGCTATTTCAGCTGGTCTGGCACAGGTGGACTCTTTCTTAAGTCCAGCAGTGCCGCAAGTGGCGTCCTTAACTACGCAAATGACTGCGTTTGCGACCTACGCTATCAATGCGGTACTAGAATCTACGAGCCGTACCTCAATGGCATCCGCCAACTCTGTAGTTTTGCGCAGAGCCTTGTGGTTAAAAGAATGGAAAGCAGATTCTGCTTCTAAAAAATGTTTAACCAGCTTGCCACTATCTGGAGACAGACTGTTTGGTGAGCAATTGGCGGAAATCATTAAACAGTCCAAAGGTAAGGACTCTTCCTTACCCCAGCCCAGATCAACCAAACCTCAACAGAGGAAGTGGCAGTCAAAGTTTCGGTCCTTTCGAGGCTCGGGCAAGTCCCAATTCTCCTCGTCCAAAGGGACTCAGAAAGAGCAAAGGAGCTCTGATTCCTGGCGGTCTCACTCACGCCCCAAGAAAGCAGCCGGAGGTACTGCTTCCAAGGCGGCTGCCTCATGACTTTCGGCCGCCTCCCTCCGCATCCTCGGTCGGTGGCAGGCTCTCCCGCTTTTGCGACATTTGGCTGCCACAGGTCAAAGACCAGTGGGTAACAGACATTTTGTCTCACGGGTACAGGATAGAGTTCAGTTCTCGTCCTCCGCCTCGGTTCTTCAGAACTTCCCCACATCCCGACCGAGCAGATGCCCTTCTGCAGGCGGTGCATTCTCTAAGAGCAGAAGGAGTGGTGGTCCCTGTTCCTCTTCGGGAACAAGGACAAGGTTTTTACTCCAATCTCTTTGTGGTGCCAAAAAAGGACGGCTCATTCCGTCCTGTTCTGGACCTAAAACTGCTCAACAAGCATGTGAACGCCAGGCGGTTCCGGATGGAATCCCTCCGCTCAGTCATTGCCTCAATGTCTCAAGGAGATTTCCTAGCATCAATAGACATCAAAGATGCTTATCTCCACGTGCCGATTGCTACAGAGCACCAACGCTTTCTACGTTTCGTGATAGGAGACGACCATCTTCAGTTCGTAGCTCTGCCATTTGGTCTGGCGACAGCCCCACGGGTGTTCACCAAGGTCATGGCGGCAGTGGTAGCAGTCTTGCACTCTCAGGGACATTCTGTGATCCCTTACTTGGACGATCTACTTGTCAAGGCACCCTCTCAGGAGGCATGCCAACTCAGCCTGAACGTTGCACTGGAGACTCTCCAGACGTTCGGGTGGATCATCAACTTCTCAAAGTCAAATCTGTTACCGACCCAATCACTGACGTATCTTGGCATGGAGTTTCATACTCTCTCAGCGATAGTGAAGCTTCCGCTGGACAAGCAGCGGTCACTACAGACGGGGGTGCAGGCTCTCCTTCAAAGTCAGTCGAACTCCTTAAGACGCCTCATGCACTTCCTCGGGAAGATGGTGGCGGCAATGGAGGCGGTTCCGTTTGCGCAGTTTCATCTGCGCCCACTTCAATGGGACATTCTCCGCCAATGGGACGGGAAGTCAACATCCCTGGACAGGAAAGTCTCCCTTTCCCAGACGGCCAAGGACTCTCTGCAGTGGTGGCTTCTTCCCACCTCATTATCACAGGGAAGATCCTTCCTACCACCGTCCTGGGCGGTGGTCACGACAGACGCGAGTCTGTCAGGGTGGGGAGCAGTTTTTCTCCATCACAGGGCTCAGGGTACGTGGACCCAGCAGGAGTCCACCCTTCAGATCAATGTTCTGGAAATCAAAGCAGTGTATCTTGCCCTACTAGCCTTCCAGCAGTGGCTGGAAGGAAGGCAGATCCGAATTCAGTCGGACAACTCCACAGCGGTGGCATACATCAACCACCAAGGGGGGACACGCAGTCGGCAAGCCTTCCAGGAAGTCCGGCGGATTCTGATGTGGGTGGAAGCCACGGCCTCCACCATATCCGCAGTTCACATCCCCGGCGTAGAAAACTGGGAAGCAGACTTCCTCAGTCGCCAGGGCATGGACGCAGGGGAATGGTCCCTTCACCCGGACGTGTTTCAGGAAATCTGTCGCCGCTGGGGAAGGCCGGACGTCGACTTAATGGCGTCCCGGCACAACAACAAGGTCCCAACCTTCATGGCACGGTCTCGCGATCACAGAGCTCTGGCGGCAGACGCCTTAGTGCAAGATTGGTCGCAGTTCCGGCTCCCTTATGTGTTTCCACCTCTGGCACTCTTGCCCAGGGTGCTACGCAAGATCAGATCCGACTGCAGCCGCGTCATACTCGTCGCCCCAGACTGGCCACGGAGGGCGTGGTATCCGGATCTGTGGCATCTCACGGTCGGCCAACCGTGGGCACTACCAGACCGACCAGACTTGCTGTCCCAAGGGCCGTTTTTCCATCGGAATTCTGCGGCCCTGAACCTGACTGTGTGGCCATTGAGTCCTGGATCCTAGCGTCTTCAGGATTATCCCAAGGGGTCGTTGCCACCATGAGACAGGCTAGGAAGCCCACGTCCGCTAAGATCTACCACAGAACGTGGAGGATATTCTTATCCTGGTGCTCTGCTCAGGGAGTGTCTCCCTGGCCATTTGCATTGCCTACTTTTCTTTCTTTCCTGCAATCTGGGTTAGAAAAAGGTTTGTCGCTCGGCTCCCTTAAAGGGCAAGTCTCGGCGCTATCCGTTTTTTTTTCAGAAGCGTCTAGCACGACTTTCTAAGGTACGCACGTTCCTGCAGGGGGTTTGTCATATCGTACCCCCGTACAAGCGGCCGTTAGATCCATGGGATCTCAACAGGGTACTGGTTGCCCTCCAGAAGCCGCCCTTCGAGCCTCTGAGGGAGGTTTCACTTTCTAGACTATCACAGAAAGTGGCTTTTTTGGTAGCGATCACATCTCTTCGGAGAGTGTCTGAGCTAGCAGCGCTGTCATCCAAGGCTCCCTTCCTGGTCTTCCACCAGGACAAGGTAGTGCTGCGACCCATTCAGGAGTTTCTCCCGAAGGTGGTATCCTCGTTTCATCTTAATCAGGATATCTCTTTGCCTTCTTTTTGTCCTCATGCAGTTCATCGCTATGAGAAGGATTTACATTTGTTAGATCTGGTGAGAGCACTCAGAATCTACATTTCCCGCACGGCGCCCCTGCGCCGTTCGGATGCACTCTTTGTCCTTGTCGCTGGTAAGCGCAAAGGGTCGCAGGCTTCCAAGGCCACCCTGGCTCGATGGATCAAAGAACCAATTCTTGAAGCCTACCGTTCTGCTGGGCTTCCGGTTCCATCAGGGCTGAAGGCCCATTCTACCAGAGCCGTGGGTGCGTCCTGGGCATTGCGACACCAGGCTACGGCTCAACAGGTGTGCCAGGCAGCTACCTGGTCGAGTCTGCACACTTTCACCAAACATTATCAGGTGCATACCTATGCTTCGGCGGACGCCAGCCTAGGTAGAAGAGTCCTGCAGGCGGCAGTTGCCTCCCCGTAGGGGAGGGCTGTCTTGCAACTCTAACATGAGGTATTTCTTTACCCACCCAGGGACAGCTTTTGGACGTCCCAATCGTCTGGGTCTCCCAATGGAGCGCCGAAGAAGAAGGGAATTTTGTTACTTACCGTAAATTCCTTTTCTTCTAGCTCCTATTGGGAGACCCAGCACCCGCCCTGTTGTCCTTCGGGATTTTTGGTTGTTTTTCGGGTACACATATTGTTCATGTTGAATGGTTTTCAGTTCTCCGACGTTACGTCGGAGTGAATTTGTTTAAACCAGTTCTTGGCTTTCCTCCTTCTTGCTTTTGCACTAAAACTGGTGAGCCAGTGATCCCACTGGGGGTGTATAGCCAGAAGGGGAGGGGCCTTACACTTTTTAGTGTAATTGCTTTGTGTGGCCTCCGGAGGCAGTGCTATACACCAATCGTCTGGGTCTCCCAATAGGAGCTAGAAGAAAAGGAATTTACGGTAAGTAACAAAATTCCCTTCTTTTCATCCACAAGGTACATGTTTCTAAATTGAGGATCACTGAATGAGCCGAAGTATGGGATAAACATTTTCACCTTTCCTTGATAAGCTAACCCTGTTTCTCTTAAATATTGTCCACAAACTTGTCTGGGTGAGGCCCCTTTCACACGTCAGTGATTCTGGTACGTTTGTGCTTTTTTTTAAACGTACCAGAATCACTGACATACGCAGACCCATTATAATGAATGGGTCTGCTCACACGTCAGTGATTTTTCACTGCACGTGTCTCCGTGCGGCGTACCCACGTGTGCGTGATTGCCGCACGGAGACATGTCCATTTTTTTCTGGCATCACTGTTGTCCCACGGACCACGCAGTGGTGTGGTCCGTGAAACACGTGCCAGAAAAAAACGTGCTTTTAAAATAATAAACATTTTTACTCACCCGGCTTCAGCCGCGCTCTCTGCAGCCCGTGCAGCTTGCTGCTTCTAAGCCGGCTGATTACGGTCGTGCATCTTAATGATGCACGACACAGCCGACCCGGAATCAGGTGCTGCGGGGATCAGCGCCGGCCGGATGCTGCACTGCGGGAGGATTCAGCACCACGGAGAGCGGGAGCGGGCACAGGTGAGTTGATTTCTAAGTGCAATCACGGGCCACGGAGAACGGAGCCCGGATTGCACTTAGACAACCAACGTGTGCCGTGATTCACGGCACACGCAGGGACATGTGCGTGTTTTACACGCCAGTGAAAAACGTCTGTGTTTTTCACTGACGTGTGAAACGGGCCTTAGTGGGAACATTTCCTTTGCCGAGATAATCCATCCACCTCACAGGTGTGGCATATGAAGATGCTGATCAGACAGCATGATTATTGCACAGGTGTGCCTTAGGCTGGCCACAATAAAAGGCCACTCTAATGCAAGCTTCACACGAGACGATCTATCGTGTGATTGCACGAGCGATCGTACCCGCCCCCGTTGTTTGTACATCATGAGCAATTAGTTGCCCGTGGCGCACAAAGTCGTTAAACCCCCGTCACACGCACTTACCTCCCAGGCGACGTCGCTGTGGGCGGTGAACATCCACTTCTTGAAGGGGGTGGGACGTTCGGCGTCACAGCGACGTCACACAGCGGCCGCCCAATAGAAGCGGAGGGGCGGAGATGAGCGGGACATAACATCCTGCCCACCTCCTTCCTTCCTCATTGCCGGAGGACACAGGTAAGCTGAGTTAGTCGTTCCCGGGGTGTCACACGGAGCGATGTGTGCTGCCACGGGAATGATGAACAACCGGCGCGCAGAAGGAGGAACGATTTTTTGAAACTGAGCGACGTGTCAAAGATGAACAATAAAGTGAGTATTTCTGCTCGTTCACCGTCGCTCGTAGCTGCCAGACGCTACAATATATCAAACAATGCCGGATGTGCATCACTAACGACGTGACCTCGACGACATATCGCCCAATATATCGTACTGTGTGACGCCCGCATAAGGCTAGTTTCACACATCCGGTATTTCGCTGTATTGGCAGATCCGGCACACTCCAGTACAGTGTTATACAGTACAATGACATCCCGGCAAGCTCCGGTTACATGCTGTCATGTGACCGGAGCTTGCCGGGATGCCATTGTACTGTATAACACTGTACTGGAGTGTGCCGGATCCGTCAATACAGCGAAATGCCGGATGTGTGAAACTAGCCTAAAATGTGCAGTTTTACAGTATTCGGGGGGTTTTGGAGGGGTCAGAAAAAGTCAGTATCTGGTTTTATCACCATCTGCCATCTTCACTGTATAGGGAAAACCGGAATTCATCTGTGAAGAGAACACATCTCCAACGTGCCAGATGCCAGAGAATGTGACCATTCGCCCACTCAAGTCTGTTATGTTGATGAACTACAGCCAGGTGGAGACCCCGATGAGGACGACGAGCAGAAGATGACCTTCCCAGAGATGGTTTTTGACAGTCAATTCCTTGGTTAGGCACCGATTGTCATAGCAGTTGTCCAGGTGGCTGATCTCAGACAATCTTGGAGGTGAAGATGCTGGATGTGTAGGTCTTGGGCCGGTGTGGTTACACATGGTCTGCGGTTGTGAGGTCGGTTGGATTTACTGCCAAATTCTCTGAAACACCTTTAGAAACGACTTATGGTGAGGAAATGAACATTTACTTCAAGGGCAGCCGCTCTGGCATTCCTGCAGTCAGCATGCCAATTACACACTCCCTCAAAGCTTGCAACAACCTGTGGCATTGTGCTATGTGATAACACTACACATCTAAGGGGGGCTTTACACGTTGCGACATCGCTTCCGAAATATTGTCGGGGTCACGTCGTTAGTGACGCACATCCGGCACCGGTAGCGACATCGCAACGTGTAAATCCTAGGTGCGACGATAAACGATCGTAAAAGAGTCGAAAATCGGTGATCTGTGTAGCGTCGTTCATTTCCATAATGTCGTTACTGCTGCAGGTACGATGTTGTTTGTCGTTCCTGCAGCTCCACACATCGCTGTGTGTAAACCCGCAGGAGCGACAAACATCTCCTTACCTGCGTCCACCGGCAATGCATAAGGGAGAAGATGGGCGGGATGTTATGTCCTGCTCATCTCCACCCCTCCGCTTCTATTGGCCGGCCGATTAGTGACGTCGCGGTGACGCCGCTGTGACGCCGAACGCACCTCCCCTTTGAAGGAGGGATTGTTCAGCAGTCACAGCGACGTCACCGAGCATGTATGTGCGTGTGAATCTGCCGTAGCGATAATGTTCGCCACGGCAGCAATCACCACATATTGCATGTGCAACGGGGGCGGGTGCTATCGCGCTGGACATCACTAGCAATTGCTAGCGATGTCGCAACGTGTAAAGCCCGCCTTAGAGTGGCCAGAATAAGGCACACCTGTGCAATAATCATGTTGTCTTAGCATCTGGACATGCCACATCTGTGAGGTGGATGGATTATCTCAGCAATGGAGAAGAATCGCTCACTAACACAGATTTAGACAAATTTGTGAACATGATCAGAGAGAAAAAGTCTTAGATCTTGGAGTTCAGCTCATGAACAATGGGAGGAAAAAAAACAAAACAAAAGTTTATATTATTGTTCAGTATATAAAAAAGCGGCAGCATCAATCCTCTGGAGTATGAATGCAATCCTCTCCAGATTTAATGGCTCCTAGATCACAAAATTTTTGCGTTTATAACACACACACACACACACACACACACTATATTACATATACAGTGGAACCTCGCTTAACGAGTAACCCACTTAACGAGAATTTCGCTTAACAAGCAAAGCTTTCTGTAAATTTGTAACCCGCTTTACGAGAAAGCTTTGCTGTAGAAGCGAAATCCTCACCGCACATACTTCCGGTTCCGTACATCCACCGCGCTCTGACCTGCACTTGCGGTCCACACAAACACACACAAACACACGCGCACGCACACACATACAGTATTTTATGCTCACCTTACCTTCCGTTCCACCGCCGGGCTCATGGGTTTTGTAGTTCCCGGGTACATCGCGACGTGCTCGCCGCGAACTACAAGTACCATGAGGCTGGCGGTGGAACAGAAGGTAAGGTGAGCATATAATATGTGTACCTTCCGTTTCATCGCGGCCTCCTGGGTCCTGTAGTTCGCCGCTCCACTCCACTCCACTCCAGGCTGTACATCTGCATCCATAGCGACGAAGCAGGAACTTCCTGGTTCCTGCCACCGCTACTCAAAGGCAGCGCGCTGGCCAATCAGAGCGGCTCTGCCTTTGACGTCAGAGCTGTGGCAGGAAGTTCCTCCCTCGTCGTTATGGTAACCCGATACACGGCCCGTACCGGAGAACAGCAAGTCCCAGGAGACGGGCGATGGAACGGAAGGTAAGGTGAGCATATAATATGTGCGTATGTGTGCGTGCTTGTGTGTGTTTGTACATGTGGGGAAAGATAGAATAGGGGACCAGGATGGGACATTTAACAAGTTGTGGAAGGAATTGTCTGCATTGCAATGATTTCCTATGGGAAATCTTGCTCTGCTAAACGAGTAACTGGGTTAACAAGCACATTCCCAGAACGGACTGTTCTCGTTAAGCAAGGTTCCACTGTATATATATATACATACACACATATATACACATATATACATATACACACATACCATATGACAAGGTGTACTTGATGTGCACAGTATATACCATTAAAGAAAACCTGGGGAGCCTGACAGCAATTAATGCTGCCCAAACTGGAAACTATGGATCTCCAATGACTTGTCTAAATGCCAAGTTCCCCGCAGTGTCTCCGCACCCAGACCCCCTACACTGACAGGTCTCGTCCTATAATCACACAGGATGAGACCCATCAGTTCACTTTGATGTTTCACATTTGCTTTACTAAGCATGCTGATGGCGTTTCATGTACTGGTGCAGTGCTAGTGCGGATGGGGCTTTCAGTCCCATTATTTTGGCTCTAGCAGCCACTCACCTTTTTAGTGTTTCTCTGGAACTCCTTGTGCCGCACCGGCAGGGTATAGAAGAGCTGCTGCACGCTGACCATTGTTCCTTGCTGTCGCGGAAGTGGAGATTTCTGAATGATTTTTCCATTTTGGTCAAACACTAGACGAATGCCCACCTTCGCTGATTTATGGCAGGTAAAAATCGACAAATCACTGTAGGAAAAAAATATATATTAAGAAGGGAATTTTGTTTACTTACCGTAAATTCCTTTTCTTCTAGCTCCAATTGGGAGACCCAGACAATTGGGTGTATAGCTACTGCCTCCGGAGGCCGCACAAAGTACTACACTTAAAAGTGTAAGGCCCCTCCCCTTCTGGCTATACACCCCCCCGTGGGATCACGGGTTCCTCAGTTTTAGTGCAAAAGCAAGAAGGAGGAAAGCCAATAACTGTTTCAAAAACAAATTCAATCCGATAAACAACATCGGAGAACTGAACTTATCAACATGAACAACATGTGCACCCGAAAAACAAAATCCCTAAGAAAAAACAGGGCGGGTGCTGGGTCTCCCAATTGGAGCTAGAAGAAAAGGAATTTACGGTAAGTAAACAAAGAAGGGAATTTTGTTACTTACCGTAAATTCCTTTTCTTCTAGCTCCAATTGGGAGACCCAGACGATTGGGTGTATAGCTTATGCCTCCGGAGGCCACACAAAGTATTACACTAAAAAGTGTAAGGCCCCTCCCCTTCTGCATATACACCCCCCGTGGGATCACGGGCTCCTCAGTTTTAGTGCAAAAGCAAGAAGGAGGAAAGCCAATAACTGGTTAAACAAATTCAATCCGAAGGAACATCGGAGAACTGAAACCATTCAACATGAACAACATGTGTACCCGAAAAAAACAAAAATCCCGAAGGAAACAGGGCGGGTGCTGGGTCTCCCAATTGGAGCTAGAAGAAAAGGAATTTACGGTAAGTAACAAAATTCCCTTCTTCTTCGGCGCTCCATTGGGAGACCCAGACGATTGGGACGTCCAAAAGCAGTCCCTGGGTGGGTAAATTAATACCTCAAGTTAGGGCCGTAAAACAGCCCTTCCCTACATGGAGGCAACCGCCGCCTGCAGGACTCTCCTACCTAGGCTGGCATCCGCCTAAGCGTAGGTATGCACCTGATAATGCTTGGGAAAGTGTGCAGACTCGACCAGGTAGCTTCCTGGCACACCTGCTGAGCCGTAGCCTGGTGCCGTAATGCCCAGGACGCACCCACGGCTCTGGTAGAATGGGCCTTCAGCCCTGATGGAACCGGAAGCCCAGCAGAACGGTAGGCTTCAAGAATTGGTTCCTTGATCCATCGAGCCAGGGTGGATTTGGAAGCCTGCGACCCTTTACGCTGACCAGAGTCAAGTACGAGCGCATCCGAGCGGCGCAGGGGCGCCGTGCGGGAAATGTAGATTCTGAGTGCTCTCACCAGATCCAACAAATGCAAATCCATTTCATATCGATGAACTGGATGAGGACAAAAGGAAGGTAAGGAGATATCCTGATTGAGAAGAAAGGGGGATACCACCTTAGGGAGAAACTCAGGAATCAGGCGCAGCACTACCTTGTCTTGGTGAAACACCAGGAAGGGAGCTTTGGCTGACCGCGCTGCTAGTTCGGACACTCTCCGAAGAGATGTGACCGCTACCAGAAAGGCCACTTTCTGTGAAAGTCGAGAAAGTGAAACATCCCTCAGAGGCTCGAAGGACGGCTTCTGGAGAGCAATTAGTACCCTGTTCAGATTCCATGGGTCTAACGGCCTCTTGTACGGAGGGACAATGTGACAAACCCCCTGCAGGAACGTGCGTACCTGAGGAAGTCGTGCTAGGCGCTTCTGAAAGAATACAGACAGCGCTGGGACTTGTCCTTTAAGGGAGCCGAGCGACAAACCTTTTTCCAAACCAGAGCAGGAAGGAAAGAAAAGTAGGCAATGCAAATGGCCAGGGAGACACTCCCTGAGCAGAGCACTAAGATAAGAATATCTTCCACGTCCTGTGGTAGATCTTGGCAGACGTCGGCTTCCTAGCCCGTCTCATGGTGGCAATGACGTCTTGAGATAATCCTGAAGACGCTAGGATCCAGGACTCAATGGCCACACAGTCAGGGTCAGGGCCGTAAAATTCAGACAGAAAAAACGGCCCTTGGGACAGTAAGTCTGGCCGGTCTGGTAGTGCCCACGGTTGGCCGACCGTGAGATGCCACAGATCCGGGTACCACGACCTCCTCGGCCAGTCTGGGGCGACGAGGATGGCGCGGCGGCAATCGGAGCTGATCTTGCGTAGCACTCTGGGCAACAGTGCCAGAGGGGGAAACACATAGGGTAGCTGGAACTGCGACCCATCCTGAACTAAGGCGCCTGCCGCCAGAGCTCTTTGATCGTGAGACCGCGCCATGAAAATCGGGACCTTGTTGTTGTGCCGAGATGCCATTAGGTCGACGTCCGGCATCCCCCAGCGGCTACAGATTTCCTGAAACACGTCCGGGTGCAGAGACCATTCCCCTGCGTCCATACCCTGGCGACTGAAGAAGTCTGCTTCCCAGTTTTCTACGCCCGGGATGTGAACTGCGGATATGGTGGATGCTCTGTCTTCCACCCACATCCGAATCCGCCGGACTGCCTGGGAGGCTTGCCGACTGCGTGTTCCGCCTTGGTGGTTGATGTATGCCACCGCTGTGGAGTTGTCCGACTGACTTCGGATCTGTTTGCCTTCCAGCCACTGCTGGAAGGGTTGCAGGGCAAGATACACTGCCCAGATTTCCAGAACATTGATCTGAAGGGTGGACTCTTGCTGAGTCCACGTACCCTGCGCCCTGTGGTGGAGAAAGACTGCTCCCCACCCTGACAGACTCGCGTCTGTCGTGACCACCGCCCAGGATGGGGGTAGGAAGGACTTTCCTTTTGACAATGAGGTGGGAAGAAGTCACCACTGAAGAGAGTCCTTGACCGTCTGAGAAAGGGAGACGTTCCTGTCTAGGGACGTCGACTTCCCATCCCATTGGCGGAGAATGTCCCATTGCAGTGGACGCAGATGAAACTGCGCGAAAGGGACTGCCTCCATTGCTGCTACCATCTTCGCTAAGAAGTGCATGAGGCGTCTTAAGGGGTGTGACTGGCCTTGAAGGAGAGACTGCACCCCCGTCTGTAGTGAACGCTGTTTGTCCAACGGAAGCTTCACTATCGCTAAGAGAGTATGAAACTCCATGCCAAGATATCTCAGCGATTGGGTCGGGGTCAGAATTAACTTTGAAAAGTTGATGATGCACCCGAAACTCTGGAGAGTCTCCAGCGCAACGTTCAGGCTGTGTTGGCATGCCTCTTGAGAGGGTGCCTTGACAAGTAGATCGTCCAAGTAAGGGATCACAGAGTGACCCTGAGAGTGCAGGACTGCTACCACTGCTGCCATGACCTTGGTGAAAACCCGTGGGGCTGTCGCCAGACCGAAGGGCAGGGCTACGAACTGAAGATGCTCGTCTTCTATAACGAATCGTAGCAAACACTGGTGCACTGGAGCAATCGGCACGTGGAGATAAGCATCCTGATGTCTATTGATGCTAGGAAATCTCCTTGAGACATTGAGGCAATGACGGAGCGGAGGGATTCCATCCGGAACCGCCTGGTTTTCATGTGTTGAGCAGTTATAGGTCCAGAACGGAACGGAAAGAGCCGTCCTTTTTTGGCACCACAACCAGATTGGAGTAAAAACCGTGACCTTGTTCCTGCAGAGGAACAGGGATTACCACTCCTTCTGCCTGCAGAAGAGCATCGGCTCGGTCGGGAGGTGGGGAAGTTCTGAAGAATCGAGCCGGAGGACGAGAACAGAACTCTATCCTGTACACGTGAGACAAAATGTCTCTCACCCACCGGTTTTTGACCTGTGGCAGCTAAATGTCGCCAAAGCGGGAGAGTCTGCCACCGACCGCGGATGCGGAGAGAGAGGGCTGAAAGTCATGAGGAAACCGCCTTGGTAGCGGTTCCTCCGGCTGCCTTCTTTGGGCGTGATTGAGCCCGCCAGGAATCTGAGCCTCTCTGAGCCTTTTGAGTCCTTATGGACGAGGAAAACTGGGACCTGCCCGAGCCTGGAAAGGATCGAAACCTCGACTGTCCTTTCCTCTGTTGGGTTTTGTTTGATCTGGGCTGGTGTAAGGAAGAATCCTTACCCTTGGACTGTTTAATGATTTCATCCAATCGCTCACCAAACAGTCTGACACCAGATAATGGCAAACTGGTTAAACACTTTTTGGAAGCAGAATCTGCCTTCCATTCCCTTAACCACAAGGCTCTGCGTAAAAACCACGGAGTTGGCGGACGCCACTGACGTACGGCTCGTAGAGTCCAGGACAGCATTAATAGCGTAAGTCGCAATGCAAACATATGCGAGGTTAAGGACGCCATCTGCGGCACAGATATACGTGTGCCAGTGTCCGACTGCGCAAGACCAGCTGAAATAGCTTGGAGCGCCCATACGGCTGCGAATGCCGGAGCAAACGACACGCCGATAGCTTCATAGACAGATTTCAACCAGAGGTCCATCTGTCTGACAATGGCATCTTTAAGTGAAGTCCCATCTTCCACTGCAACTATGGATCTAGCCGCAAGCCTGGAGATTGGGGGATCCACCTTTGGACACTGGGTCCAGCGCTTGACCACGTCAGGGGGAAAGGGATAACGTGTATCCTTAAGACGTGTGGAGAAACGCTTGTCTGGATAAGCGTGGTGTTTCTGGACTGCTTCTCTGAAGTCAGAGTGGCCCAAAAAAGTACTGAATTTACGCTTGGGATACCTGAAATGGAATTTCTCCTGCTGCGAAGCTGACTCCTCCACTGGAGGGGCTGAGGGAGAAATATCCACCAGTCTATTGATGGACGCTATGAGATCGTTCACCATGGCGTCACTATTAGGAGCATCCAGATTGAAAGCGGTCTCAGGATCAGAATCCTGATCAGCTACCTCTGCCTCATCATACAGAGAATCCTCTCGCTGAGACCCTGACTAGTGTGTGAAGTCGAGGGTCTCTCCCAGCGAGCTCGCTTAGGCTGACTGGGACTGTCGTCCGTGCAGAGCCTTCAGCCTGGGATGTATGGGACCCCCTTGGAGCACGTATTAGTTCCAACTGAGGGAGACCGGGGGGCATTGTTCAACAGTGCCCATTGTCTGAGTCACCGGCCTGGACTGCAAGTTTCTAGAATCTTGGTCATAGTCCCAGACATTTTATCCGCAAAAAACTGCAAACTCTGTCCTCTGGACAGTTTCACAGGTGGCTCTCTCTGGGCCACCACTAGCAGAGACTCTACCCAATGGGGGTTAGTGGAACCTGCCGGTAAAACAGCCTCACATGCGGTACAGACAGCATAGAAAGCCTGTGCCTTGGCACCCTTGCTTTTCTGCGGACGACATGCTGTTGTCTCCTCAGAGCAATCCAGGGGTATCTAGCCAAAAAGCGACCGTACAGTGCAAATATAGGTACAAGCATAAAGTACACCAAACACTGTGGCACTAGTGGGGTCAGCACCAAGGTGCTGCTTACCGCCCGCTTAAGCGGGTGTGTGGTCGCCAGAATCCCTTGACCGGGTCTCCCAGAGCCTGTGTCCGTTCTCCAGCTTAGACTGCATGCAGGAATGGCTGCCGGCGTCCTGTGAAGAGGGGCGGGCCGTGGGCGTGCCCCAGACAACGAGCGGGAAACTGGCGTCCCACTGTGCCCAGTGAGGGGGCTGGAGTATGTAAATAAGACTCCAGCCCTCGGTGCTGACCACTGTACAGCGTCCCGCCCCTTCCCTGACTGGCAGGCCCGGGGGCGGGAAGGAAACGAAACTAGGCCGCAAAAGCCGGGGACTCGATTTATAAGCGCTGCCGTCGTAAAAGCACGGTCAGCGCGGAAGTCCCCGGCGCACCACAAGTCTCATCCGCGCCGCAGCTTCTAGCAGCGGCCGGCGCGGCAGTTTCCCACACATTAACTCACTCAGCTAAGCTGCAGTGAGTATAGCCCCAGCGCGCAGCGCTGTTGTCCCCGGCGCACTAACACACCCAGCATGCTGGTGTGTGTGTGCGTGGTCTGTACGGGGACACAGAGTACCTTAACGTTGCAGGGCCTTGTCCCTGACGATACTCAGCTCCATTCCAGCAGGATCTCCGGGTCTGTGGATGGAGCCCGGCCTCAGAGCCTGGAGGCCGGTAAGATCCCACTTCACCCAGAGCCCTCAGGGGGATGGGGAAAGAAAGCAGCATGTGGGCTCCAGCCTCCGTACCCGCAATGGGTACCTCAACCTTAACAAACACCGCCGACAAAAGTGGGGTGAGAAGGGAGCATGCTGGGGGCCCTAGTATGGGCCCTCTTTTCTTCCATCCGACATAGTCAGCAGCTGCTGCTGACTAAACAGTGGAGCTATGCGTGGATGTCTGACCTCCTTCGCACAAAGCATAAAACTGAGGAGCCCGTGATCCCACGGGGGGTGTATATGCAGAAGGGGAGGGGCCTTACACTTTTTAGTGTAATACTTTGTGTGGCCTCCGGAGGCATAAGCTATACACCCAATCGTCTGGGTCTCCCAATGGAGCGCCGAAGAAATTCCCTTCTTCTTTGTCGCTCCTAATTGGGAGACCCAGACAATTGGGACGTCCAAAAGCAGTCCCTGGGTGGGTAAAAGAATACCTTGTGATAGGGCTGTCAAGCAGACCTTTCCTACAGGTGGGCCACCGCCGCCTGAAGGACTTGTCTACCTAGGCCGGCATCCGCCGAAGCGTAGGTATGCACCTGATAATGTTTGGTAAAAGTGTGCAGACTCGACCAGGTAGCCGCCTGGCACACCTGCTGAGCCGTAGCCTGATGCCGTAATGCCCAGGACGCACCCACGGCTCTGGTAGAATGGGCCTTCAGTCCAGATGGAATCGGAAGCCCAGCAGAACGGTAGGTGTGAAGAATTGGTTCCTTGATCCACCGCGCAAGGGTGGATTTGGAAGCTTGCGACCCTTTACGCTGACCAGCGACCAGGATAAAGAGTGCATCCGAGCGGCGCAGGGGCGCCGTGCGGGAAATGTAGATCCTTGTCCTGGTGAAACACCAGGAAGGGAGATTTGCAAGATAACGCCGCCAGCTCGGACACTCTCCGAAGAGACGTGACCGCCACTAGAAAAGCCACTTTCTGTGAAAGCCGAGAAAAGGAAATCTCCTTCATAGGCTCGAAAGGCGGCTTCTGAAGAGCAATTAGAACCTTGTTCAGATCCCAGGGCTCCAACGGCCGCTTCTAAGGAGGGACGATATGACAAACTCCTTGCAGGAACGTGCGTACCTTAGGAAGTCGCGCTAGGCGTTTCTGAAAAAATACGGATAGCGCGGAGACTTGACCTTTAAGGGAGCTAAGCGACAAACCTTTTTCCAACCCAGACTGCAGGAAGGAAAGAAAATAGGTAATGCAAATGGCCAGGGAGAAACTCCCTGGGCAGAGCACCAAGATGGGAATATCTTCCACGTCCTGTGGTAGATCTTGGCGGAGGATGGTTTCCTAGCCTGTCTCATGGTGGCAACCACCTCATGAGATAAACCTGAGGCCCCTAGGATCCAGGACTCAATGGCCACACAGTCAGGTTCAGGGCCGCAGAATTCAGATGGAAAAACGGCCCTTGAGACAGCAAGTCTGGACGGTCTGGTAGCGCCCACGGTTGGCCTACCGTGAGGTGCCACAGATCCGGGTACCACGACCTCCTTGGCCAGTCTGGAGCGACGAGAATGGCGCGGCGGCAGTCGGACCTGATCTTTCGGAGCACTCTGGACAACAGTGCCAGAGGTGGGAACACATAAGGTAGCCGGAACTGTGACCAATCTTGAACTAAGGCGTCTGCCGCCCAAGCTCGGTGATCGTGAGATCGTGCCATGAAAACCGGTACCTTGTTGTTGTGTCGTGACGCCATCAGGTCGACGTCCGGCATCCCCCAGCGGCGACAGATCTCCTGAAACACGTCCGGGTGAAGGGACCATTCCCCTGCGTCCATGCCCTGGCGACTGAGAAAATCTGCTTCCCAGTTTTCCACGCCTGGGATGTGAACTGCGGATATGGTGGATGCTGTGTCTTCCACCCACGACAGAATCCGCCTTACTTCCTGGAAGGCTTGCCGACTGCGTGTTCCCCCTTGGTGGTTGAAGTACGCCACCGCCGTGGAATTGTCCGACTGAATTCGGATCTGCTTGCCTTCCAGCCACTGTTGGAAGGCTTGCAGGGCAAGATAGACTGCTCTGATTTCCAGAACATTGATCTGAAGGGTGGACTCTTTCCGAGTCCACGTACCCTGAGCCCTGTGGTGAAGAAACACTGCTCCCCACCCTGATAGGCTCGCATCTGTCGTGACTACCGCCCAGGATGGGGGTAGGAACGACCTTACTTTTGACAAAGAGGTGGGAAGAAGCCACCACCGGAGAGAATCCTTGGCTGTCTGAGAGAGGGAGACATCCCTGTCGAGGGACGTCGACTTCCCGTCCCATTGGCGGAGAATGTCCCATTGTAGAGGACGCAGATGAAACTGCGCGAAAGGGACTGCTTCCATTGCTGCCACCATTTTCCCTAGGAAATGCATGAGGCGCCTCAAGGTGTGCGACTGGCCCTGAAGGAGAGATTGCACCCCTGTCTGCAGCGAGCACTGCTTGTCCAGTGGAAGTTTCACTATCGCTGAGAGAGTATGAAACTCCATGCCAAGATATGTTAGTGATTGGGTCGGGGTTAGATTTGACTTTGCAAAGTTGACAATCCACCCGAAACTCTGGAGAGTCTTCAGTGCCACGTTCAAACTGTGTTGGCATGCCTCTTGAGAGGGTGCCTTGATAAGTAGATCGTCCAAATACGGAATCACAGAGTGACCCTGCGAGTGCAGGACTGCTACTACTGCTGCCATGACCTTGGTGAAGACCCGAGGGGCTGTCGCCAGCCCGAAAGGTAGCGCTACGAACTGCAGGTGTTCGCTTCCTATAACGAAGCGTAGAAAACGCTGATGCTCTGGCGCAATCGGCACGTGGAGATAAGCATCTTTGATGTCTATTGATGCTAGGAAATCTCCTTGAGACATTGAGGCGATGACGGAGCGGAGAGATTCCATCCGGAACCTCCTGGTTTTTACGTGTTTGTTGAGCAACTTTAGATCCAGGACGGGACGAAACGACCCGTCCTTCTTTGGCACCACAAACAAATTGGAGTAAAAACCGTGACCTTGTTCCTGAAGAGGAACGGAAGTCACCACTCCTTCCGCCTTTAGAGCGGCCACCGCCTGCAGCAGAGCATCGGCCCGGTCGGGCGGTGGAGAAGTTCTGAAGAAACGAGTTGGAGGACGAGAGCTGAACTCTATCCTGTACCCGTGAGACAGAATGTCTCTCACCCAACGGTCTGTGACCTGTGGCAGCCAAATGTCGCCAAAGCGGGAGAGCCTGCCACCGACCGAGGGTGCGGAAAGAGGAGACTGAGAGTCATGAGGAAGCCGTCTTGGTGACGGTTCTTCCTGCTGTCTTTTTTGGGCGTGATTGAGTCCGCCAAGAATCTGAGCCTCTCTGATCCTTTTGAGTCCTCTTAGACGAGGAGAATTGGGACCTGCCTGAGCCTCGAAAGGACCGAAAACCAGACTGACCCCTCCTTTGTTGGGGTTTGTTTTGTCTGTGTTGAGGTAAGGATGAATCCTTACCCTTGGAGTGTTTAATGATTTCATCCAAACGCTCACCAAACAATCGGTCACGAGAAAAAGGCAAACTGGTTAAGCACTTCTTGGAAGCAGAATCTGCCTTCCATTCTCTCAACCACAAGGCTCTGCGTAAAACTACGGAGTTGGCTGACGCCACCGCCGTACGGCTCGTAGAGTCTAGGACAGCATTAATCGCGTAAGACGCGAATGCAGACATCTGAGAGGTCAATGGTGCCACCTGCGGAGCAGATGTACGTGTGACAGTGTCGACTTGTGTAAGCCCAGCTGAAATAGCTTGGAGTGCCCATACGGCTGCGAATGCTGGCGCCAACGACGCTCCAATAGCTTCATAGATGGATTTCAACCAGAGCTCCATCTGTCTGTCAGTGGCATCTTTAAGTGCCGCTCCATCTTCCACTGCAACTAAGGATCTAGCTGCAAGCCTGGAGATTGGAGGGTCCACCTTGGGACACTGGGTCCAGCCCTTGACCACGTCAGGGGGAAAAGGATAGCGTGTATCTTTAAGCCGTTTGGAAAACCGCTTATCAGGATAAGCGTGGTGTTTCTGGATTGCGTCTCTAAAGTCAGAGTGGTCCAGAAAAGAGCTTAATTTACGCTTGGGATATCTGAAATGGAATTTCTCATGCTGTGAAGCTGACTCCTCCGCAGGAGGAGCTGGCGGAGAAATATCTAACATCTTATTGATGGACGCTATAAGATCATTCACTATGGCGTCACCATCCGGTGTATCCAGATTGAGAGCGGTCCCAGGATCAGAATCCTGATCAGTTACATCCGCCTCATCACCCATAGATTCATCCCGCTGGGATCCTGACCAGTGAGACGAAGTTGAGGGCCCCTCATAGCGAGCCCGCTTAGGCTGTCTGGGACTGTCGTCCGAGTCAGAGCCGTCACCCTGGGGTGCATGTGACACCCCCGGAGCCCGGAAGTGTTCCAGCTGAGGGGGACCAGGGAGCAATGATTCAACAGTGTCCGTGGTCTGAGTTACTGGTCTAGACTGCAATGTTTCAAGAATCTTAGACATCGTCATAGACAATCTATCAGCAAAAGCTGCAAACTCCGTTCCTGTCACCTGGACAGCATTCACAGGTGTTACACCCTGGGTCACGTCTAGCAGAGGCCCCGGCTGAGCAAGTGCTGCAGGGGCCGAGCACTGCACACAATGGGGGTCAGTGGAACCTGCCGGTAGAGCAGCCCCACATGCGGTACAGGCAGCATATAAAGTCTGTGCCTTGGCACCCTTGCGTTTAACGGACGACATGCTGTTGCCTCCTTGCAATCTAGGAGGGTATATAGCCGAGAATCACCAGCGACCGTACAGTGAAAAGTATTTGCAAACACAAAATACCAAGTACACAACGGCACAAGTGGGGGTGAGCCCTTGAGGGCTGCTTACCGCCCGCTGAAAAGCGGGTATGAGGTCGTAGAATCCCGTGTCTGGGTCTCCCAGGCTCCCCTCTCCAGCTCAGCGTGCAGACAGGAATGGCTGCCGGCGTCCTGTGAAGAGGGGCGGACCGTGGGCGTGCCACAAACAAAGTGCGGGAAACTGCGTCCTACTGTGCCTGGTGTGAGGGCTGGAGTATGTAAAACAGACTCCAGCCCTCAGCGCTGATGCTCTGTACGGCGTCCCGCCCTCCTCCTGACTGTCAGGTGCGGAGGCGGGAACGAGACGAACTAGGCCGCAAAAGCCGGGGACTGTAGTAATAAGCACGGCCGTGATATATGCACGGCCAGCGCGGAAGTCCCCGGCGCACCACAAGTCCCAGCCGCGTCGCAGTGTG
This sequence comes from Anomaloglossus baeobatrachus, assembly GCF_048569485.1. Lineage (NCBI taxonomy): Eukaryota > Metazoa > Chordata > Amphibia > Anura > Aromobatidae > Anomaloglossus > Anomaloglossus baeobatrachus. The sequence continues at coordinate 253,453,366 of NC_134359.1, read as the reverse complement.
ACTGACCCCAGCGGCCGGCGCGACCGTTCGCCCTAAGTCTACCCACTCAGCCAAGCTGTAGTGAGGAAATGGCAAGCGCAGCAGCGCTGATGTCCCCGGCGCACTAACACACCCAGCCATGCTGCGGTGTGCGCGCGGTATGCACGGGGACACAGAGTACCTTGACGGAGCAGGGCCTGTCCCTGACGATACTCAGCTCCATATCCAGCGGCTTCTCCAGGGGCTGCGGATGGAGCACGGTCTCAGTGCCTGGAGACCGGTAAAGTCCCACTTCACCCGGAACCCTAATGGGGATGGGGAAGGAATCAGCATGTGGGCTCCAGCCTCCGTACCCGCAATGGGTACCTCAACCTTAACAAACACCGCCGACAGAAAGTGGGGTGAGAAGGGAGCATGCTGGGGGCCCTGTATGGGCCCTCTTTTCTTCCATCCGACATAGTCAGCAGCTGCTGCTGACTAAACAGTGGAGCTATGCGTGCGTGTCTGACCTCCTTCGCACAAAGCAAAAAACTGGGGAACCCGTGATCCCACGGGGGGGTGTATAGCCAGAAGGGGAGGGGCCTTACACTTTTAAGTGTAGTACTTTGTGCGGCCTCCGGAGGCAGTAGCTATACACCCAATTGTCTGGGTCTCCCAATTAGGAGCGACAAAGAAAATTAAAAATCATACATAACAGCCTGTAATAACGATGAAGAGATACAGAATAAAGAGAATTTTGTTTACTTACCGTAAATTCTTTTTCTTATAGTTCCGTATTGGGAGACCCAGACCATGGGTGTTTAGCTTCTGCCTCCGGAGGACACACAAAGTACTACACTTAAAAGTGTAGCTCCTCCCTCTGAGCTTATACACCCCCTGGTGAGCCAGTCCCAGCCAGTTTAGTGCAAAAGCTGAAGGAGAATAGCTACCCACAAGTAGAACAGAGCAAGAGCCGGAACAACCGGAGACTCTGTCTTGACAACAGCCGGTGATAACACGCGGAGCAAGAAACTGCCAACGGGCAACAGGGAGGGAGCTGGGTCTCCCAATACGGAACTATAAGAAAAAGAATTTACGGTAAGTAAACAAAATTCTCTTTTTCTTTATCGTTCCTTTGGGAGACCCAGACCATGGGATGTTCCAAAGCAGTCCCTGGGTGGGAAATAAACAGAAAAACTAAGAAGTAGGCAGAACCTAACTTCACAAGTGGGCGACAGCCGCCTGAAGGATGCGTCTGCCCAAGCTCGCATCTGCCGAAGCATGAGCATGCACTTGGTAGTGCTTCGAGAAGGTATGCAGGCTAGTCCAAGTGGCAGCCTGACAGACTTGTTGAGCCGTAGCCTGGTGCCTAAAAGCCCAAGAGGCACCGACAGCTCTGGTCGAGTGTGCTTTGATCCCCAGCGGGGGAGGCACCTGAGTACTCTGGTAGGCGTCCGAAATGGTCGATCTAATCCAACGGGCTAAGGTCGGCTTAGAAGCAGAGAGGCCCTTGCGCCGGCCTGTGGTTAGCACAAAAAGAGAGGTGCACCTCCTGAGCGCAGCGGTGCGAGATACATAGATCCGGAGAGCACGCACCAGATCTAGAGTATGCAGCGCTTTTTCAAAGCGATGAACAGGGGCCGGACAGAAGGAAGGTAAGGTAATGTCCTGGTTACGGTGGAAGGGAGAGACCACCTTAGGAAGAAAGTCCGGAGTCGGACGGAGAACCACCTTGTCTTGATGAAAAACTAAAAAAGGTGACTCCGAGGAGAGCGCAGCCAAATCAGAGACTCTCCTGAGAGAAGTTATGGCAACTAGAAAGGCCACTTTCTGAGAAAGACGATACAAAGAAACCTCCCTAAGAGGCTCAAAGGGGGGTTTCTGCAATACCGTGAGGACCAAGTTAAGGTCCCAGGGATCCAAGGGCCGCCGATAAGGCGGAATGATGTGAGACGCGCCTTGCATGAAGGTGCGGACCTGAGCCAGCCGGGCGAGACGCCGCTGGAACAGCACTGACAGAGCTGAGACTTGTACCTAAGAGAGAGTTGAGGGACAGTCCTAGCTGCAGACCGGACTGTAGAAAAGACAGAAGGGTCGGCAAAGAGAATGGCCAAGGAGGATGGCCGGAAGAGCGACACCAGGACAGGGAAATTTTCCAAGTCCTGTGATAGATCTTGGCGGAGGAAGACTTACGGGCCCGAGTCATAGTGGAGATGACCTCAGGAGAAGTCGTCAAAATCCAGGACTCAAGAGCCACGCCATCAATTTGAGGGCCGCAGAATTCGGGCGGAAAAACGGACCTTGCGAGAGTAGGTCCGGACGGTCCGGAAGATGCCACGGCATCTCTACGGACAGTTGGAGCAGGTCCGGATACCAAGTTCGCCTGGGCCAGTCCGGTGCAATGAGGATGACTCGACGGCCCTCCATTCTGATCTTGCACAGGACTCTGGGCAAGAGAGCTAGAGGGGGAAACACGTAGGACAGACGAAACCGGGACCAGTCTTGAACCAGAGCGTCCGCGGCGAAGGCCTGAGGATCGTGGGAGCGAGCCACGTAAACAGGAACCTTGTTGTTGTGACGGGATGCCATTAGGTCCATGTCCGGAGTGCCCCATTTGCGGCAGATTGACTGAAATACTGCCGGGTGCAGGGACCACTCGCCACCGTCCACGCATTGACGGCTGAGATAATCTGCCTCCCAGTTTTCCACGCCTGGGATGTGGACTGCGGATATCGTGGACTTGGAGTCCTCCGCCCATTGAAGGATGCGTTGTACCTCCATCATTGCCAGGCGGCTGCGTGTCCCGCCTTGGTGATTGATGTAGGAAACCACTGTTGCGTTGTCTGACCGGACTCGAATGTGCCTGCCCGCCAACAGGTGGTGAAAAGCTAGGAGAGCTAGAAACACGGCTCTGGTTTCCAGCACATTGATTGAAAGGGCTGACTCGGACGGAGTCCAAGTGCCCTGGGCTCTGTGGTGGAGATATACCGCTCCCCAGCCGGATAGACTGGCATCCGTGGTGAGAATCACCCAAGATGGGGCCAGGAAGGAGCGCCCTTGAGACAGGGAGAGGGGCAGAAGCCACCACTGAAGAGAGCTCCTGGTCCGTGGCGACAGAGTAACTAACCTCTGTAAGGAGGAAGGCCGCTTGTCCCAGCAGCGGAGAATGTCCAGCTGCAGAGGGCGCAGATGGAACTGGGCAAAGGGAACAGCCTCCATGGACGCCACCATTTGACCCAGCACCTGCATCAGGCGCCTGAGGGTATAACGGCGGGGCCGCAGCAGAGAGCGCACCGCTAGCTGGAGAGACTGTTGTTTGATTAAGGGCAACTTCACAAGTGCCGGCAAAGTCTCGAACTGCATCCCTAGGTACGTGAGACTCTGGGTCGGAGTCACAGTGGATTTGGGAAGATTGACCAGCCACCCGAATTGGGCTAGAGTGGCGAGAGTGAGCGAGACACTACGCTGACAGTCTGCGCTGGATGGAGCCTTGACTAGAAGGTCGTCCAGGTAAGGAAGCACTGCCAACCCCTGGAGGTGCAAGACCGCAATCACTGCCGCCATGACCTTGGTGAATACCCGAGGGGCCGTGGCTAACCCGAAGGGGAGAGCCACGAATTGGAAATGATCCTCTCCTATGGCAAAATGTAACCAACGCTGGTGTGAAACTGCGATTGGCACATGTAGATAGGCATCTCTGATGTCGATGGACGCCAGGAAATGCCCTTGGGTCATTGAGGAAATGACTGATCGCAGAGACTCCATGCGAAAATGCCGCACCCGAACATGCTTGTTGAGAAGCTTGAGATCCAGGATGGGCCGGAAGGTACCGTCCTTTTTGGGAACTAGGAAGAGGTTTGAGTAAAAACCTCTGAACCGTTCCCGAATGGGAACTGGTACAATCACTCCGTTTGCCTGCAGGGATGCCACGGCCTGTGAGAAGGCGGCGGCCTTGGAGCAGGGGGGAGTTGAGAGAAAAAATCTGTTTGGCGGGCTGGAAGAGAATTCTATCCTGTAGCCGTGAGATATGATATCTCTCACCCACTGATCGGAGACTTGTTTTAACCAAGCGTCGCTAAAGTGGGAGAGCCTGCCACAGACTAAGGACGTGGCTGGAGCGGGCAGAGAGTCATGAGAAGGCTGCCTTAGTGGCAGGACCTCCTGCGGTCTTCTGCGGACGCGCTTTTGGGCACCAGTTGGATTTCTGATCCTTAGCTGAGTTAGCGGACGAGGCGGAGGGCTTAGAGGACGACCAGTTGGAGGAACGAAAGGAATGAAACCTCGATTGATTCCTACCCTGGGCGGGTTTCCTGGTCTTGGTTTGTGGCATGGAAGTACTCTTCCCGCCAGTAGCTTCCTTAATAATTTCATCCAGCTGTTCACCGAACAGCCGGGAACCAGCAAAAGGGAGCCCAGCAAGAAACTTCTTGGAAGAAGCATCTGCCTTCCACTCTCGAAGCCACAAGATCCTGCGGATAACAAGGGAATTAGCTGAAGCCACCGCAGTGCGGTGAGAAGCCTCTAGCATGGCAGACATGGCATGAGATGAAAAAGCTGAAGCCTGAGAAGTTAAGGTAACCATCTCAGGCATAGATTCCTTGGTGAGGGAATGCATCTCCTCTAGGGAAGCAGAGATGGCTTTGAGGGCCCACACTGCTGCAAAAGTCAAGGAAAAAGCGGCCCCCGCAGCTTCATACACAGATTTGGCCAGAAGATCAATCTGACGGTAAGTGGAATCCTTAAGTGAGGTGCCGTCAGCCACCGACACAACGGTCCGGGCTGAGAGCCTAGACACCGGGGGGTCTACCTTTGGGGAGTGCGACCACTCCTTGACCACCTCAGGTGGAAAGGGAAAACGGTCATCAGAACCACGCTTTGGGATGCGTTTGTCAGGACAGGCCCTGGGTTTGGTCACAGCGGTCTGAAAACTGGAGTGGTTAAAGAACACACTCTTCACTCTCTTAGGCGAGGTAAACTGATGCTTTTCTGCCAGAGTGGGTTGCTCCTCTGAGACTGGCGGATTGAGATCCAGTACAGAATTAATAGAAGCAATCAAGTCACTAAAATCTGAGTCACCCTCGGAGAGATCGACGGGGTACATAGCCTCCGAGCCCCCTGTGAGGGCATCCTCCTCATCTAGAGAGTCAGCTCTTGAGTCAGAGCCGCGGGATGAGGAGGGGGAGGAAACCCTGCGCCTTCTCTTAGAAGGACGGGGTCTGGGACCTGATGATGAATCCTCTGTGAGCTCTGATGGACGGAGGTCAGAGGATAGGGATCCTCTGGCAAGAGTATTAGAGGCACCCTGTGAGGAGGCCTGATGTATATTCATCAAAGTCCTGGACAAAAGTCCCATGAACTCAGCAAATGACTGGGATATGGACCTAGAAAAGGACTCTACCCAGGCCGGGGGTTCAGCCACAGGTGCAGAAGCAGCCTGAGAGACCACTGGGGGTGAGACTCCAGGCTGTGGCACCACAAAGTTAGAGCAAACATCACAATGTGGACAGGTGCTCGGCTCAGGCAGCAGGAGCTTACATGCAGTGCATACAGAATAAAGCTTTGGAGCCTTGCTCCTTGTGTGAGACATGCTGCTGGAGTGGGGGCTTTGCAAGAGAATGAACCCCAGGGAGAATATACAGAGGTGCACAACCGGAGACCGGCTGTGGCTTACCAGACCGCTGGAAGCGGTGTTGTGTGCCCTCCAGATCCCGAAGCCCGGACCCCCAATGCACAGCACCTCAGCAGGGATGCAGAGTGCAGACAGGCCCAGCGCAGAGTGAACTCTGCCTGAGAAATGGCCGCCGGAGCGAAGAGAGGGGGCGGGACTAGGGGGCGTTTCTGTAGGGGAGCGGGAACTGGAGGGCCATAGACGTGCAGGAGAGGAGACACGCCCCAGCAGTGGGGAGTGTCCCTCCGCTGTGCAGAACGGCCGCCGGGAGGAGCCGTGCCTGTCCCTCTTGCATGAGTGACATGCGAGGGAAGTTAACAGCAACTAGGCCTCCGGCAAAGCCGGGGCCTAAATTTCAGCGGCGAGGCCGACGCGCAGGCACCATCGGCGCGGTTCTCAGGCGAAAGCTAGAGAACCCGCCGGAAATGTCAAAATAAACACATACAGCATACTCTCCCCATACAATAAAGAACAGGGACCCCCCACATAAACGTCTCAGGTACTTAGCTGCTGAGACGCAGGGCCAGGTCCCTGGGGATGAGTGCTCCGGTCCAACAGGATCCTCAAGGGGCTGTGGATGGAGACCGGTGTCCTGCCAGGCATGGAGACCGTGCTGGCTCCCACTTCAAGCCAGAGCCCAGGAGGGATGGTGAAGGAGCACGGCATGTAAGGCTCCAGCCTTGAAAATCAACCTTAACACCGCCGACACAGTGGGGTGAGAAGGGACATGCCGGGGGTCCAGACGTGGACCCGCATTTCTTCAATCTCTTTCCAAAAACCAAAAAAATCATATGAGAATGCATGTGTGGATGTATGCCTCCTGAACACAAAGCGATAAACTGGCTGGGACTGGCTCACCAGGGGGTGTATAAGCTCAGAGGGAGGAGCTACACTTTTAAGTGTAGTACTTTGTGTGTCCTTCAGAGGCAGAAGCTAAACACCCATGGTCTGGGTCTCCCAAAGGAACGATAAAGAAATAGCATATGATCAGCAGCGAAATAAAAATAATTATTGCATCAGCAGGATCAGATATAAAACAAACATTTTAAAGGGGTGCTCTCCTCTCAGACGGGTCCCGCCTCGTGGAGAGGTGGCGGCGCATGCGCAGCTCTCTCCATTCACTTCTGTGGGTGTTACAAAGCTTGGGGAGCAAGTGTCTGATAGACGTGAACTGAGGAAGTGGGGAACGTTTGACCATTTACAGCAAAGAGGTTCAGATCTCAGAGGTGGGGGTTGCATCTATCAGACATTTATGGCAAATGTACCGCCCGGGCTCGTTTGGTGGGTGGCTCGAGCACCTCCGGACCCGGCGGGGGTCACGTCGCTCTGCAAGGGGTTGCTGGCGATCTCGATGGGGGTGGTTAGGTAGGTGTACGGCCGGAGCCGTGTTTGAGTTCGTGATGCCACCCACGGGACGGGGTGAAGGTGTAGACACTACCGCTGCAGTTACGGGGCACCCGGGGGAGATGGTCGTGTAGCAAGATGTTAACCCCTCCGTGGGCAGGGATGGTGGCCCCGGGACCCGCTTTTGGAGAGTAGTGGTTGGGCGGTGCAGGGCGATGCGAGGCCGGATGGCACTGTTGTACTCACGATTATGGACACACACAAGTCTCTGGTAAACAAAGTTGATTGTGGTCGGTGCCCGCAGTCGGCTGCGTCTTGTCCCCCACCCGGGTTGGTGGTCTTGGCCTTTTTCCTGCACCTCGTTATGTTTGTGTAGACTGCCTGTGCCTCAGCAATGGAAGTCCGCTCCACCGGCTGTGTACGTGTCGGTGGAGTCCGTTTGCCCGCAGGCGCTGGCCCAGGTGATGTCTCTGCCTGTGCGGTGGCTTTCTATCCCCCTCGGTGGGCTTTTGCCTTCTGTCGGGACTTGGGATGGGAAAGGACCTAAGGTCCAGACCTCAATCAGTAAATTCGACGTGGTCCAGTGGCTTCTGGGCCTCGTTCTGGTGCTCCGGTTTCCAGTCGGTTCCCCGGTTCGGTACCGGCGGGCCACTACCCTGCCACGGTCCCTTACGGTTCCACCTGGCCGTCTTCCCGACTCCTGCAGGCCAGGCCACCGCCTGCCTCCTAGCCAAGGTGTGCGGGCTACGACCCTGCCACCTGTCAGTTTTCCCGCTGCAGACCTGTCACCACAGGCCTGCTGCACTCTACTCCTCACAACTCCACTTTCTGACTTTGAACTTACTACTGTTTTCCTGCCTCAGGCCCTCTGGACTCCTCGGTGGGCGTGCCCAACCACCTGGCTCCGCCCCCTGGTGTGACCAATAAGCTCGGAGGGAGGTGACTAGGTTTTAATGTGGTTGGCTGTGTTATGTGGGGCCTATCTGTGACTACCTGGCTAGTCCAGGGCGTCACACAAATACTTCCCTGTTAAATCACTGTCCCCAAAAAAATTCAAGGTTTTTTTTTCTGCAAATTAATCCTCTGCTATTATTTTTTTTTTTACTGGTTGTCTACGTTACAAAAAAGGTCTAACATTCTGGAATATTTGCTTATCCCTCATATACCAGGACACAGTTTGCCGAGGTATAGGTCACTTTTTTTTTGTACATTTACAGAATCTATTTTACTTTACCTTAATGCACACAATGAACTTAAAGCTTCTCCCCGAAAACCAAATGTTTCCACGCTAACCAGGTCCGAGAAATCCTGCAATTTGGACGTGTGATGTTTCAAAGCTGAAAGAAAAAAAAAGAAAAATAAATATTTACTGAAATATAATCAGTCATCACATGCTTGAACATCAACATTTAGTGTTACTCCTGTTACTGGGTCAGACGCACATTTTCTTATCTGATCTGCTCTTCTCCTGGTGCAGAACCCGTCCTATAGTGGTGAGTACAGACCATATTTATAAAGGTTTATATTACTTGCTTACATTTTTTAATCTCTATGCACTGCTAAGTTTACCCCAAAAGAGAGCAGACACCCCCTAAAAGAATCGCACTTATTAGACCCCAAACTGTTAGCGTTGGTAAGTGAATGGGCTCTCACATACAGATCTGCGTCGCAGTCAGGTCCCTCCTACATTCTACAGCGGTTGGCTCCCCCTGCCTGGGTCGCCACAAATAACAGCTACATGTGTATTTCAATATGTATAACAACATGTATTGCCAGCTTTAACCCCTTCACCCTCGGCTGATTTTCCGTTTTTGGTTCTTTTTTATTTTTGCTCCCCTTCTTCCGAGAGCCGTATTTTTTGTATTTTTCCATCAAACTTGCCATATGAGGGCTTGTCTTTTGCGGGACAAGTTGTACTTTTCAATGAAACCATATGTTTTACCATATAGTGTACTGGAAAAGAGCAAAAAAAAGAGAATTTTGTTTACTTACCGTAAATTCTTTTTCTTATAGTTCCGTATTGGGAGACCCAGACCATGGGTGTTTAGCTTCTGCCTCCGGAGGACACACAAAGTACTACACTTAAAAGTGTAGCTCCTCCCTCTGAGCTTATACACCCCCTGGAGAACCAGATCTAGCCAGTTTAGTGCAAAAACTGAAGGAGAATAGCCTCCCACAAGTAAAACAAAGTAAGAACCGGAACAACCGGAGACTCTGTCCACGACAACAGCCGGTGATAACACGCGGAACAAGAAATTGCCAACAGGCAACAGGGAGGGTGCTGGGTCTCCCAATACGGAACTATAAGAAAAAGAATTTACGGTAAGTAAACAAAATTCTCTTTTTCTTTATCGTTCCTATGGGAGACCCAGACCATGGGACGTCTCAAAGGAGTCCATAGGTGGGAAATAAACAGAAAAACTAAGAAGTAGGCGGAGCCTAACTTCACAAATGGGCGACAGCCGCCTGAAGGATGCGTCTGCCCAAGCTCGCATCTGCCGAAGCATGAGCATGCACTTGGTAGTGCTTCGAAAAGGTATGCAGGCTAGTCCAAGTGGCAGCCTGACAGACTTGCTGAGCCGTAGCCTGGTGCCTGAAAGCCCAAGAGGCACCGACAGCTCTGGTCGAATGTGCCTTGATCCCCGGCGGGGGAGGCACCTGAGTGCACTGGTAGGCGTCCGAAATGGTCGACCTAATCCAACGGGCTAAGGTCGGCTTAGAAGCAGAGAGGCCTTTGCGCCGGCCTGTGGTTAGCACAAAAAGAGAAGTGCACCGCCTAAGAGCAGCGGTACGAGACACATAGATCCGGAGAGCACGCACCAGATCCAGAATATGCAACGCTTTTTCAAAGCGATGAACAGAAGCCGGACAAAAAGAAGGTAGGGTAATGTCCTGGTTAAGGTGGAAAGGAGAGACCACCTTAGGAAGAAAGTCCGGAGTCGGACGGAGAACCACCTTGTCTTGATGAAAAACCAAAAAAGGTGACTCCGAGGAGAGCGCAGCCAAATTAGAGACTCTCCTGAGGGAAGTTATGGCCACCAGAAAGGCCACTTTCTGTGAAAGACGAAACAAAGAAACCTCCCTAAGGGGCTCAAAGGGGGGTTTCTGCAAAACCGTGAGAACCAAATTAAGGTCCCAGGGATCTAAGGGCCGCCGGTAAGGCGGAATGATGTGAGTCGCGCCTTGCATGAAGGTGCGGACCTGAGCCAGCTGAGCGAGACGCCGCTGGAACAGCACTGATAGAGCTGAGACTTGTCCCTTGAGAGAGTTGAGGGACAGTCCTAGCTGCAGACTGGACTGTAGAAAGGACAGAAGGGTCGGCAAGGAGAATGGCCAAGGAGGATGGCCGGAAGAGCGACACCAGGACAGGAAAATTTTCCAAGTTCTGTGATAGATCTTGGCGGAGGAAGACTTACGGGCCCGAGTCATAGTGGAGATGACTTCAGGAGGAATACCAGAAGCCGTCAAGATCCAGGACTCAAGAGCCACACCGTCAATTTGAGAGCAGCAGAATTCAGGCGGAAAAACGGACCTTGCGAGAGAAGGTCTGAACGGTCCGGGAGATGCCACGGCACCTCTACGGACAGATGGAGCAGGTCTGGGTACCAAGCTCGCCTGGGCCAGTCCGGTGCAATGAGGATGACTCGACGACCCTCCATTCTGATCTTGCGCAGAACTCTGGGCAAGAGAGCTAGAGGGGGAAACACGTAGGACAGACGAAACTGGGACCAGTCTTGAACCAGAGCGTCCGCGGCGAAGGCCTGAGGATCGTGGGAGCGAGCCACGTAAACCGGAACTTTGTTGTTGTGACAGGATGCCATTAGATCCACGTCCGGAGTGCCCCACTTGCGGCAGATTGACTGAAACACTGCCGGGTGCAGGGACCACTCGCCACCGTCCACGGAATGACGGCTGAGATAATCTGCCTCCCAGTTTTCTACGCCTGGGATGTGGACTGCGGATATGGTGGACTTGGAGTCCTCCGCCCATTGAAGGATGCGTTGGACCTCCAACATTGCCAGGCAGCTGCGTGTCCCGCCTTGGTGATTGATGTAGGCAACCGATGTCGCGTTGTCTGACTGGACTCGAATGTGCCTGCCCGCAAACAGGCTAGGAGAGCTAGAAGCACAGCTCTGGTTTCCAGCACATTGATTGAAAGGGCTGACTCGGACGGAGTCCAAGTGCCCTGTGCTCTGTGGTGGAGACATACCGCTCCCCAGCCGGAAAGGCTGGCATCCGTGGTGAGAATCACCCAGGACGGGGCCAGGAAGGAGCGCCCCTGGGACAGAGAGAGGGGCCGAAGCCACCACTGAAGAGAGCTCCTGGTCTGTGGCGACAGAGCCACCAACCTGTGCAAGGAGGAAGGCCGCTTGTCCCAACAGCGGAGAATGTCTAGCTGCAGGGGACGCAGATGGAACTGGGCAAAGGGAACAGCCTCCATTGACGCCACCATTTGACCCAGCACCTGCATCAAGCGCCTGAGGGAATAACGGCGGGGTCTCAGCAGAGAGGGCACCGCCAGTTGGAGGGACTGCTGTTTGACTAATGGCAACTTCACAAGTGCCGGCAAAGTCTCGAACTGCATCCCTAGGTACGTGAGACTCTGGGTCGGAGTCAGAGTGGATTTGGGAAGATTGACAAGGCACCCGAACTGGGCTAGAGTGGCGAGAGTGAGCGAGACACTCCGCTGACAGTCCACGCTGGATGACGCCTTGACTAGAAGGTCGTCCAGGTAAGGAATCACTGCCAACCCCTGTAGGTGCAGGACCGCAATCACTGCTGCCATGACCTTGGTGAATACCCGAGGAGCTGTGGCCAACCCGAAAGGAAGAGCCACAAATTGGAAATGATCTTCTCCGATTGCAAAACGTAGCCAACGCTGGTGAGAAACTGCAATTGGCACATGCAGATAGGCATCTCTGATGTCGATGGATGCCAGGAAATCTCCTTGGGTCATTGAGTCAATGACTGATCGCAGAGACTCCATGCGAAAGTGCCGCACCTGAACATGCTTGTTGAGAAGGTTGAGATCCAGGATGGGCCGGAAGGAACCGTCCTTTTTGGGAACTAGGAAGAGGTTTGAGTAAAAACCTCTGAACCGTTCCCGAGTGGGAACTGGTACAATCACTCCGCTTGCCTGCAGGGATGCCACGGCCTGTGAGAAGGCGGCGGCCTTGGAGCAGGGGGGAGTTGAGAGAAAAAATCTGTTTGGCGGGCTGGAAGAGAATTCTATCCTGTAGCCGTGGGAGATGATATCCCTTACCCACTGATCGGAGACGTGTTGAAACCACGCGTCGCCAAAGTGGGAGAGCCTGCCACCGACTAAGGACGTTGCTGGCGCGGACAGATAGTCACGAGGAGGCTGCCTTAGCGGCAGCACCTCCTGCGGTCTTCTGTGGACACGCTTTTGGGCGCCAGTTGGATTTCTGGTCCTTGGCTGAGCTAGTGGACGAGGCCGAGGGCTTAGGGGACGACCAGTTGGAGGAACGAAAGGAACGAAACCTCGACTGATTCCTACCCTGGACAGGTTTCCTGGTTTTGGTTTGTGGCATGGAAGTACTCTTCCCGCCAGTAGCTTCCTTAATAATTTCATCCAGCTGTTCACCGAACAGCCGGGACCCAGCAAAAGGGAGCCCCGCAAGGTACTTCTTTGAAGAAGCATCTGCCTTCCACTCTCGAAGCCACAAGATCCTGCGGATAGCGAGGGAATTAGCCGAAGCCACCGCAGTGCGGTGAGAAGCCTCCAGCATGGCAGACATGGCATAGGATGAAAAAGCTGAAGCTTGGGAAGTTAAGGGAACCAATTCGGGCATAGATTCCCTGGCGAGGGAATGCATCTCCTCTAGAGAAGCAGAGATGGCTTTGAGAGCCCACACTGCTGCAAAAGTCGGGGAAAACGAGGCCCCCGCCGCTTCATATACGGATTTGGCCAGAAGGTCAATCTGGCGGTCAGTGGAATCCTTAAGGGAGGTGCCATCAGCCACCGACACAACGGTCCGGGCAGAGAGCCTAGACACCGGAGGGTCTACCTTTGGGAAATGAGCCCACTCTTTGACCACCTCAGGTGGAAAGGGGAAGCGGTCATCAGAACCACGCTTTGGGAAGCGTTTGTCAGGACAGGCCCTGGGCTTGGTCACAGCGGCCTGAAAACTGGAGTGGTTAAAGAACACACTCTTTGCTCTCTTAGGCGAGGTAAACTGGTGCTTTTCTGCCACAGAGGGTTGCTCCTCTGATACTGGCGGATTGAGATCCAGTACAGAATTAATGGAAGCAATCAAGTCACTAACATCTGAGTCACTTTCGGACAGATCAATGGGGTACATGGAGGTAGCCTCCGAGCCCCCTGTAAAGGCATCCTCCTCATCCTGCGAGTCAGCTCCTGAATCAGAGCCGCGGGACGAGGAAGGAGAGGGAACCCTGCATCTCTTCTTAGGAGGAAGGGGTCTGGGACCAGATGAATCCTCTGTGAGCTCCGGTCCTGAGAGACCCCTAGCAGCAGAGGCACCCTGTGAAGGGGGCTGATGCATGTTCAGCAAAGTCCTGGACAGAAGTCCCATGGAGTCAGCAAAAGACTGGGAGATAGACCTAGAAAAGGATTCTACCCAAGTCGGGGGTTCAGCCACAGGAGCAGGAGCAGCCTGAGAGACCACTGGGGGTGAGACTCCAGGCTGAGGCACCGCCAGGTTAGAGCAGGCATCACAATGTGGGAATATGCTCGGTTCAGGCAGCAGGAGCTTACATGCAGTGCATACTGAATACAGCTTTGGAGCCTTGCTCCTCGTGTGAGACATGCTGCTGGAGTGGGGGCTCTGCCAGAGAATGAACCCCAGAGAGTATAAACAGAGGTCCACAACCGGAGACCGGTTGTGGCTTACCGGACCGCTGGAGCGGTGTTGTGTTTCCTCCAGATCCCGAAGCCCGGACCCCCAAGCACAGCACCTCAGCAGAGATGCTGCAGACCAGCGCTGCAATGTGACTGATCGCAGAGAGAACGCTGAAAAAAATGGCCGCCGGAGAAAAGGGAGGGGGCGGGACTTGCTTGAGGAGCGGAATCTGGAGGGCCATAGAGACCTACAGGGGAGGGGACACACACTGCAGTGGGGAGTGTCCCTCCCCTGTGCCGAACGGCCGCCGGGCGGAGCCGAGCCTGTCCCTCTGCATGAGTGACATGCAAGGGCAGTGAAACTGAAACTAGGCCTCCGGCGGAGTCGGGGCCTAAATTTGAGCGTCGCGGCCGGCGCGCAGGCACCATCGGCGCGGTTCTCAGGCGATAGCTAGAGAACCCGCCGGAAATGTCAAAAAACACAATAAGCACACTCTCCCACAACAATAATGTACAGGGACCCCCAATATATAAACGTCTCAGGTACTTAGCTTGCTGAGACGCAGGGCCAAGTCCCTGGGGATGAGTGCTCCAGTCCAGCAGGGTCCTGAAGGGCTGCGGATGGAGACCGGTCTCATGCCAAGCATGGAGACCGTGCTGGCTCCCACTTCAAGCCAGAGCCCAGGAGGGATGGTGAAGGACCACGGCATGTAAGGCTCCAGCCTAGGAATCAACCTTACAACACCGCCGACACAGTGGGGTGAGAAGGGACATGCCGGGAGTCCAGATATGGACCCGCTTTTCTTCAAACTTTTTCCAAAAATCAAAGAAATCAGATGAGAATGCATGTGTGGATGTATGCCTCCTGAACACAAAGCGATAAACTGGCTAGATCTGGTTCTCCAGGGGGGTGTATAAGCTCAGAGGGAGGAGCTACACTTTTAAGTGTAGTACTTTGTGTGTCCTCCGGAGGCAGAAGCTAAACACCCATGGTCTGGGTCTCCCATAGGAACGATAAAGAAAATGGCAAAAAAAAGTGTGATTACATGATTGTATTGGGGATATTTTATTCACAGAATTCACTATATGGTAAAACAGATGTATTGGTGTCATGCCTCAGATCAGTAGGAGTTCGTAGACACCAAACATGTATAGGTTTGCTTTTATCTAAGGGGTTAAAAAAAAAAATTCAGACGTTTGTCCAAAAAAAGTGGCACACTTTTTGCGCCATTTTCCGCGACCTGTTGCGTCTCATTTTTCGCTATCTATGGCTCAGTGACGGCTTATTTTTTGCGTCTGAAGCTGACGTATAAAACAACACCATTTTTGAGCAGATCATCGCTTGTTATTGCATTTTGCGCAAAATTTGGCGACCAAAAAACGTAATGTTAGCGTTTGGAATTTTTTGCTGCTACGCCGTTTACCGATCAGATTAGTTGATTCTATATTTTGATAGATCGGGCATTTCTGAACGCAGCGATACCAAATATGTTTATATTTTTTTAACCCTTTAATTTTCAATGGGGTGAAGGGGGGGGGTGATTTGAACTTTTAGGGTTTTTTTTTTTTAAATTTTACTAGTTCCCCTAGGGGACTACAAGGATCAGCAGTCTGATCGCTGTGGTTCATTTCTTTTGATCACAACTGCACAGCTGAGATCACCAGAAATGCTCATGCCTTGTAACAGGCAGCACTCGGCCACCTGAAACATGAAGTGAGTCATGTGAGCAACAGGAGTCATCACATGTCCTTGTGCTACCATGGCAACCATTGGCTCACAGTAATGACGTCACGGCGCCGCCAATGGAGCCGGGTGAGTGAATATTTACCGCGATGGGCATATAAATCGCACTGTCACATTTTGACAGCGCGACTTGAAAGGTTAACAGGTTCGAGTGGATCTCTGATCCATTTGCGCCTGCGAGGCACACATGTCTGCTGTACAAATCAGCAGACATGTGCGCGGATCACCGCCGGCTGCCTGCAGCAGCCGCAGGTGATTACACTATGATGGCTTAGGACGTTTCACTCCAGCCCACGGTCTTTATGGGGTTAATGGGATTTGTTTTTCTCTGCTGTTAACCAGATGCAAACAATTTCCCTCACTCCCTTACTGGGGCTGTTCACCAGAGCTGATAACAAGGAGGAGAAAGGGGAGGAGCTTAGGTGTGAGGTAAATTCAGAGAGTGGCAGTTGAAGTCGGTGTGAGATGAAGTGAGGCGTGTAATATGGAGACAGTCCTGTCCTGAGGTAACTGTTGAAACCTCTGGAGGGACCAGCTACAAATTGGCAGGGTATCAGTCCTTAGGACACCTGGACTTTCAATGTCAGTGGCAAACTGAGAGACTGCTATTTGCCTTTTCATAAGGAGCACGGACATTTGCCCAGCAGCTCAGTGACGTGATTGAGTCTGGAAACTTCTAGAAGAAACAGTGAGTTTTCCCTCAGGATTCAAGTCACTTGCTCGCTGGAACGGATCAATGATCCAGAGTTTTCTTGTCTTGAAAATCCCAGGATTTCAAGACACCTATTTCCAGGTAGGGAAGTAGCGGCAGGAGGAATACACAACCACCACACATCAGAGAAACCAAACTCTCATTGGGGCAGGTCAGACCGCCATCGTTGTGAAGACTGTAAAGAATGTTCCGGACTGTTCTGCAGAGCTTTAGGAAAAGGTACAAGCTCCCTGTCCTGTCTCAGGCTGAATTATTCTCTGCCACGCCATCCCTACCTCAACATCCCCAGGACCCAGCTCTAGTTGGGAGGCGAGGGGACAACCCTCTGGCACTGCGCATCACCAACTAACTCCTGAGGACCTTCACCAGTGCCCGGCCATACCAAAGCCGAACATCCCAACTGCAATCACAAACTGTTTATTTTATTATTTCTCTCTCTTCTTTTTAATATAGTTTTTAACTCCCATCACAAAAGCCTGTTGCACGATCCTGGTACGGCCACATTACCACTCGGACCCAACACCATGACCTCAGAGGTTTACCGGGGCGGCACAGTATCACTCACGTAGAGTTATACTGGTACCTGATCTGTTTGTGAGAGCTGCAGTGCAATGAAGCTGGACAGACGAGGGACCCGACAGCGACACAGATCTCCGTGTGAGAGCCCATCCACCATCGGCACTTGCCAACTGTAATGGTGTGGGGTCTGGTGAGTGAGATTTTTTTTGATGGGGATGGTCTATTTTCTCTCTCTGCTTTCTTTTGGGGGTGTTTGCTTTCTTTGATGAAGTGTCTTGCTGTATTCTTTAACCTTTTTAATCGGCTTGGAAACATCCGTTTGGCTTATATTTGGAAAAAATCAGCCAAACTGAATCCTTACGGGGCTTATTTTCAGGGTAGGTCTTATTTTTTGGAATCAGGTATTTAAGTGTCACTTCCCTGTTCCCTTCTTCAGAACTATCAGGCATCCGGAGGAAGCGAGAGAGCAGCTGCAGCTTTCATTTCCTCTGGATGCCAATTACGTTTGACGAAGGGGACAGTAAACCGGCCACTGATTGCTTGAAGGGATTTCGTCACAATGTCACATGAGCCCTGGCAGAGCCAGTGCCGACACCGCTGGAATGCTGCCCGCACCGAATGGGAGTACAAGTATTGTTATTTTACTTGAGGGAAACATACTGATTTGAGAAAAGGTTGTCCTAGTAGTGGACAACCCCTTTAAGGAAACGAAACTTGGCCTGCACAGAAAAAAATTGGTTTCTCCATGAGGTCCTTATGCCCCGAGGCTCATCATTCCAATACATGCAGTGTAGTTTCATACGTCACTTTTAATGTGTTTGTTCGCCTCTTCAGAAATTTAGCACTTCTTTGTTTTCTTACATAATATAAAATCTAGCGGGTTCTAAAATTTGCACCAATTTCTGGTGTAGATTTAATAAATCCATGTGGCCAATGATAAACTCTTGAAACTGCCACATTTAGCTGAAAAATGGTATGCATATTTTTATTACTTAAATTTGGTGCAATTCCAATACCCCCTATATGTGGTAAAAGTGTAAAGCTGTTAGGTCAATGGTTCACATTGAGACTTTACTTACTTAACCCTTCAAAGTTCTGTTCTTCCACACCACAGCCGTTATCAGAGACTTCTATGAGTTCTGCGCCGTATTCCTTCAGTTTTATTTCTAGATTAAATTTAGAAATAAAAATGAAATGCTATTAAATAAGTTCAAACTGAGAAGAGGATGATGCTTCTGTGGGGGGAGAAGAGAAGGATAGAATATTTACAGCAGATGCCATTATTTCATCACAATAAGTATATATGCACACGCTGCAGATTTGGGGCAGAAATTTTGTGCCGTAAATCTGCATATTTTGACAAAAAAACTGCATAAAAAACCGGATCCCTGTTTCGCACGCTTTTTTGATGCGTGTTTTTTTTGTGGGGGTGGGGGGAAAGAGAGCGAGAAAGAAACAGACAGAGCAGAGAGAAATAAACAGACAGAAAGAAACACAGAGAGCAAGAGTGAGAGAGCGGGCGAGAGCAAGACAGAGAGCGCGCGAGAGAGAGAGCGCGCGCGGAGAGAGAGCAAGAGAGAGCGTGCGCGGAGAGAGAGCGAGCGCGAGAGCGAGCGCGAGAGAGAGCGCGCGCGAGAGAGAGAAAGAGAGAGCGCGCGAGAGAGCGCGCGGAGAGCGAGAGCACGAGAGAGCGCGCGCGGAGAGCGAAAGCGCGGGCGGAGAGCGAGAGAGAGCGCGAGAGAGAGCGCGAGAGAAAGAGAGCGCGAGAGAAAGAGAGCGCGAGAGAAAGAGCGCGAGAGAAAGAGAGAGCGCGAGAGAGAGAAAGCGCGCGAGAAAGAGAGCGCGAGAGAAAGAAAGAGAGCGCGAGAGAAAGAAAGAGAGCGCGAGAGAAAGAAAGAGAGCGCGAGAGAAAGAGCGCGAGAGAAAGAGAGCGCAAGAGAAAGAGAGCGCAAGAGAAAGAGAGCGCAAGAGAAAGAGAGCGCGAGAGAAAGAGAGCGCGAGAGAAAGAGAGCGCGAGAGAAAGAGAGCGCGAGAGAAAGAGAGCGCGAGAGAAAGAGAGCGCGAGAGAAAGAGAGCGCGAGAGAAAGAGAGAGAGCGCGAGAGAAAGAGAGAGAGCGCGAGAGAAAGAGAGAGAGCGCGAGAGAGAGAAAGCGCGCGAGAGAAAGAGAGCGCGAGAGAAAGAAAGAGAGCGCGAGAGAAAGAAAGAGAGCGCGAGAGAGAGAGCGCGAGAGAGAGAGAGCACGAGAGAGAGAGAGCACGAGAGAGAGAGAGAGCGCGAGAGAGAGCGCGAGAGAGAGAGAGCGCGAGAGAGAGAGAGCGCGAGAGAGAGCGCGAGAGAGAGAGCGCGAGAGAGAGAGCGCGAGAGAGAGAGCGCGAGAGAGCGCGCGAGAGAGAGCGCGAGAGAGAGCGCGAGAGAGAGCGCGAGAGAGAGCGCGAGAGAGAGAGAGAGAGAGCGCGAGAGAGAGAGAGAGAGAGAGAGAGAGAGAGAGCGCGCGCGAGAGAGAGAGAGAGAGAGAGCGCGAGAGAGAGTGCGCGCGAGAGAGAGAAAGAGAGCGCGT